>NC_084903.1:7043045-7243045 GCF_949316345.1 Pungitius pungitius
TTTTCTTTATCATTATCATTATGGTATGAAGAATTAGGTATAGTTGTTGAACCTGATTCACTCAACTATGTTTTGACCATTTTTGTACTTTCAAAGCTTTTGCAGAAACAGCTAAAACGGATTCTAATGAATGATGCTTTAGCTTACACTGTTTCTGTCAAGCAAATGAACTTTTTTCATTATTATCATTATGGTATGAAGGATTAGGTTTAGTTTTAGAACCTGATTCACTCAACTACGTTTTGACCATTATTGTTACTTTAAGCTTTTGCAGAAAGAGAAAACAGCTAAAACGGACTGTAAGAGGAATGCTTTAGCTTACACTGTTTCTTTTAAGGAAATGACCTGTTTTTATCATTATCATTATGGTATGAAGAATTAGGTAGAGTTGTTGAACCTGATTCACTCAACTACGTTTTGACCATTGTTACTTTGTAAAGCTTTTGCAGAAGGAGAAAACAGCTAAAACGGACTGTATGAAGAATGCTTTAGCTTACACTGTTTCTAACAGGCAAATGACCTGTTTTCATCATTATCATTATGGTATAATGGATTAAGTATAGTTTTGGAACCTGATTCACTCAACTACGTTTTGACCATTTTTGTTACTTTTTAAAGCTTTTGCAGAAGGAGAAAACAGCTAAAACGGACTGTAAGAGGAATGCTTTAGCTTACACTGTTTCTTTTAAGGAAATGACCTGTTTTTATCATTATCATTATGGTATGAAGAATTAGGTAGAGTTGTTGAACCTGATTCACTCAACTACGTTTTGACCATTTTTGTTACTTTGTAAAGCTTTTGCAGAAGGAGAAAACAGCTAAAACGGACTGTATGAAGAATGCTTTAGCTTACACTGTTTCTAACAGGCAAATGACCTGTTTTCATCATTATCATTATGGTATAATGGATTAAGTATAGTTTTGGAACCTGATTCACTCAACTACGTTTTGACCATTATTGTTACTTTTTAAAGCTTTTGCAGAAGGAGAAAACAGCTAAAACGGACTGTATGAAGAATGCTTTAGCTTACACTGTTTCTAACAGGCAAATGACCTGTTTTCATCATTATCATTATGGTATAATGGATTAAGTATAGTTTTGGAACCTGATTCACTCAACTACGTTTTGACCAATATTGTTACTTTGTAAAGCTTTTGCAGAAGGAGAAAACAGCTAAAACGGACTGTATGAAGAATGCTTTAGCTTACACTGTTTCTAACAGGCAAATGACCTGTTTTCATCATTATCATTATGGTATAATGGATTAAGTATAGTTTTGGAACCTGATTCACTCAACTACGTTTTGACCATTATTGTTACTTTTTAAAGCTTTTGCAGAAGGAGAAAACAGCTAAAACGGACTGTAAGAGGAATGCTTTAGCTTACACTGTTTCTTTTAAGGAAATGACCTGTTTTTATCATTATCATTATGGTATGAAGAATTAGGTAGAGTTGTTGAACCTGATTCACTCAACTACGTTTTGACCATTGTTACTTTGTAAAGCTTTTGCAGAAGGAGAAAACAGCTAAAACGGACTGTATGAAGAATGCTTTAGCTTACACTGTTTCTAACAGGCAAATGACCTGTTTTCATCATTATCATTATGGTATAATGGATTAAGTATAGTTTTGGAACCTGATTCACTCAACTACGTTTTGACCATTTTTGTTACTTTTTAAAGCTTTTGCAGAAGGAGAAAACAGCTAAAACGGACTGTAAGAGGAATGCTTTAGCTTACACTGTTTCTTTTAAGGAAATGACCTGTTTTTATCATTATCATTATGGTATGAAGAATTAGGTAGAGTTGTTGAACCTGATTCACTCAACTACGTTTTGACCATTTTTGTTACTTTTTAAAGCTTTTGCAGAAGGAGAAAACAGCTAAAACGGACTGTATGAAGAATGCTTTAGCTTACACTGTTTCTAACAGGCAAATGACCTGTTTTCATCATTATCATTATGGTATAATGGATTAAGTATAGTTTTGGAACCTGATTCACTCAACTACGTTTTGACCATTTTTGTTACTTTTTAAAGCTTTTGCAGAAGGAGAAAACAGCTAAAACGGACTGTAAGAGGAATGCTTTAGCTTACACTGTTTCTTTTAAGCAAATGACCTGTTTTTATCAATATCATTATGGTATGAAGAATTACGTAGAGTTGTTGAACCTGATTCACTCAACTACGTTTTGACCATTGTTACTTTGTAAAGCTTTTGCAGAAGGAGAAAACAGCTAAAATGGACTGTATGAAGAATGCTTTAGCTTACACTGTTTCTAACAGGCAAATGACCTGTTTTCATCATTATCATTATGGTATAATGGATTAAGTATAGTTTTGGAACCTGATTCACTCAACTACGTTTTGACCATTATTGTTACTTTTTAAAGCTTTTGCAGAAGGAGAAAACAGCTAAAACGGACTGTATGAAGAATGCTTTAGCTTACACTGTTTCTAACAGGCAAATGACCTGTTTTCATCATTATCATTATGGTATAATGGATTAAGTATAGTTTTGGAACCTGATTCACTCAACTACGTTTTGACCATTTTTGTTACTTTTTAAAGCTTTTGCAGAAGGAGAAAACAGCTAAAACGGACTGTAAGAGGAATGCTTTAGCTTACACTGTTTCTTTTAAGGAAATGACCTGTTTTTATCATTATCATTATGGTATGAAGAATTAGGTAGAGTTGTTGAACCTGATTCACTCAACTACGTTTTGACCATTGTTACTTTGTAAAGCTTTTGCAGAAGGAGAAAACAGCTAAAACGGACTGTATGAAGAATGCTTTAGCTTACACTGTTTCTAACAGGCAAATGACCTGTTTTCATCATTATCATTATGGTATAATGGATTAAGTATAGTTTTGGAACCTGATTCACTCAACTACGTTTTGACCATTATTGTTACTTTGTAAAGCTTTTGCAGAAGGAGAAAACAGCTAAAACGGACTGTATGAAGAATGCTTTAGCTTACACTGTTTCTAACAGGCAAATGACCTGTTTTCATCATTATCATTATGGTATAATGGATTAAGTATAGTTTTGGAACCTGATTCACTCAACTACGTTTTGACCATTGTTACTTTGTAAAGCTTTTGCAGAAGGAGAAAACAGCTAAAACGGACTGTAAGAGGAATGCTTTAGCTTACACTGTTTCTTTTAAGGAAATGACCTGTTTTTATCATTATCATTATGGTATGAAGAATTAGGTAGAGTTGTTGAACCTGATTCACTCAACTACGTTTTGACCATTTTTGTACTTTCAAAGCTTTTGCAGAAACAGCTAAAACGGATTCTAATGAATGATGCTTTAGCTTACACTGTTTCTGTCAAGCAAATGAACTTTTTTCATTATTATCATTATGGTATGAAGGATTAGGTTTAGTTTTAGAACCTGATTCACTCAACTACGTTTTGACCATTTTTGTTACTTTCAAAGCTTTTGCAGAAGGAGAAACGGCTAAAACGGACTCTATGAAGAAGGCTTTAGCTTGCACTGTTTCTGTCAAGCAAATGACCTTTTTTTATCATTATCATTATTGTATGAAGGATTAGGTTTAGTTTTAGAACCTGATTCACGCAACTACGTTTTGACCATTATTGTTACTTTCAAAGCTTTTGCAAAAGCAGAAACAGCTAAAACGGATTCTAATGAATCATGCTTTACCTTACACTGTTTCTATCAAACAAATGATGTCTTTTCATCATTATCATTATGGTATGAAGAATTAGGTATAGTTGTTTAACCTGATTCACTCAACTACGTTTTGACCATTTTTGTACTTTCAAAGCTTTTGCAGAAACAGCTAAAACGGATTCTAATGAATGATGCTTTAGCTTACACTGTTTCTGTCAAGCAAATGAACTTTTTTATCATTATCATTATGGTATGAAGGATTAGGTTTAGTTTTAGAACCTGATTCACTCAACTACGTTTTGACCATTATTGTTACTTTAAGCTTTTGCAGAAAGAGAAAACAGCTAAAACGGACTGTAAGAGGAATGCTTTAGCTTACACTGTTTCTGTCAAGAAAATGACCTTTTCTTTATCATTATCATTATGGTATGAAGGATTAGGTTTAGTTTTAGAACCTGATTCACGCAACTACGTTTTGACCATTATTGTTACTTTCAAAGCTTTTGCAGAAGTAGAAACAGCTTAAACGTATTCTAATGAATGATGCTTTAGCTTACACTGTTTCTGTCAAGCAAATGACCTTTTTTTATCATTATCATTATGGTATGAAGGATTAGGTTTAGTTTTAGAACATGATTCAGTCAACTACGTTTGGACCATTTTTGTTACTTTTTAAAGCTTTTGCAGAAGGAGAAAACAGCTAAAACGGACTGTATGAAGAATGCTTTAGCTTACAACTGTTTCTAACAGGCAAATGACCTGTTTTCATCATTATCATTATGGTATAATGGATTAAGTATAGTTTTGGAACCTGATTCACTCAACTACGTTTTGACCATTTTTTTTACTTTTTAAAGCTTTTGCAGAAGGAGAAAACAGCTAAAACGGACTGTATGAAGAATGCTTTAGCTTACAACTGTTTCTAACAGGCAAATGACCTGTTTTCATCATTATCATTATGGTATAATGGATTAAGTATAGTTTTGGAACCTGATTCACTCAACTACGTTTTGACCATTTTTTTTACTTTTTAAAGCTTTTGCAGAAGGAGAAAACAGCTAAAACGGACTGTATGAAGAATGCTTTAGCTTACACTGTTTCTAACAGGCAAATGACCTGGTTTCATCATTATCATTATGGTATAATGGATTAAGTATAGTTTTGGAACCTGATTCACTCAACTACGTTTTGACCATTTTTGTTACTTTCAAAGCTTTTGCAGAAGGAGAAAACAGCTAAAACGGACTGTTTGAAGAATGCTTTAGCTTACACTGTTTCTGTCAAGCAAATGAACTTTTTTTATCATTATCATTATGGTATGAAGGATTAGGTTTAGTTTTAGAACATGAATCAGTCAACTACGTTTGGACCATTATTGTTACTTTCAAAAATTTTGCAGAAGGAGAAAACAGCTAAAACGGACTGTAAGAGGAATGCTTTAGCTTACACTGTTTCTGTCAAGAAAATGACCTTTTCTTTATCATTATCATTATGGTATGAAGAATTAGGTATAGTTGTTGAACCTGATTCACTCAACTATGTTTTGACCATTTTTGTACTTTCAAAGCTTTTGCAGAAACAGCTAAAACGGATTCTAATGAATGATGCTTTAGCTTACACTGTTTCTGTCAAGCAAATGAACTTTTTTCATTATTATCATTATGGTATGAAGGATTAGGTTTAGTTTTAGAACCTGATTCACTCAACTACGTTTTGACCATTATTGTTACTTTAAGCTTTTGCAGAAAGAGAAAACAGCTAAAACGGACTGTAAGAGGAATGCTTTAGCTTACACTGTTTCTGTCAAGAAAATGACCTTTTCTTTATCATTATCATTATGGTATGAAGGATTAGGTTTAGTTTTAGAACCTGATTCACGCAACTACGTTTTGACCATTATTGTTACTTTCAAAGCTTTTGCAGAAGGAGAAACAGCTAAAACGGACTCTATAAAGAAGGCTTTAGCTTGCACTGTTTCCATCAAACAAATCATGTCTTTTCATCATTTTCATTATGGTATGAAGGATTAGGTATAGTTCTAGAACCTGATTCATTCAACTACGTTTTGACCATTTTTGTTACTTTCAGAGCTTTTGCAGAAGGAGAAACAGCTAAAACGGATTCTAATGAATGATGCTTTAGCTTACACTGTTTCTGTCAAGCAAATTACCTTTATTCATCATTTTCATTATGGTGTGAAGGATTAAGTATAGTTTTAGAACCTGATTCACTCAACTACGTTTTGACCATTATTGTTACTTTAAGCTTTTGCAGAAGGAGAAAACAGCTAAAACGGACTGTAAAGAGGAATGCTTTAGCTTACACTGTTTCTGTCAAGCAAATGAACTTTTTTTTATCATCATGGTATGAAGGATTAGGTTTAGTTTTAGAACATGATTCAGTCAACTACGTTTGGACCATTATTGTTACTTTCAAAAATTTTGCAGAAGGAGAAAACAGCTAAAACGGACTGTAAGAGGAATGCTTTAGCTTACACTGTTTCTGTCAAGAAAATGACCTTTTCTTTATCATTATCATTATGGTATGAAGAATTAGGTATAGTTGTTGAACCTGATTCACTCAACTATGTTTTGACCATTTTTGTACTTTCAAAGCTTTTGCAGAAACAGCTAAAACGGATTCTAATGAATGATGCTTTAGCTTACACTGTTTCTGTCAAGCAAATGAACTTTTTTCATTATTATCATTATGGTATGAAGGATTAGGTTTAGTTTTAGAACCTGATTCACGCAACTACGTTTTGACCATTATTGTTACTTTCAAAGCTTTTGCAGAAGTAGAAACAGCTAAAACGGATTCTAATGAATGATGCTTTAGCTTACACTGTTTCTATCAAACAAATGATGTCTTTTCATCATTATCATTATGGTATGAAGAATTAGGTATAGTTGTTTAACCTGATTCACTCAACTACGTTTTGACCATTTTTGTACTTTCAAAGCTTTTGCAGAAACAGCTAAAACGGATTCTAATGAATGATGCTTTAGCTTACACTGTTTCTGTCAAGCAAATGAACTTTTTTATCATTATCATTATGGTATGAAGGATTAGGTTTAGTTTTAGAACCTGATTCACTCAACTACGTTTTGACCATTATTGTTACTTTAAGCTTTTGCAGAAAGAGAAAACAGCTAAAACGGATTCTAATGAATGATGCTTTAGCTTACACTGTTTCTGTCAAGAAAATGACCTTTTCTTTATCATTATCATTATGGTATGAAGGATTAGGTTTAGTTTTAGAACCTGATTCACGCAACTACGTTTTGACCATTATTGTTACTTTCAAAGCTTTTGCAGAAGTAGAAACAGCTTAAACGTATTCTAATGAATGATGCTTTAGCTTACACTGTTTCTGTCAAGCAAATGAACTTTTTTTTATCATTATCATTATGGTATGAAGGATTAGGTTTAGTTTTAGAACATGATTCAGTCAACTACGTTTGGACCATTATTGTTACTTTCAAAAATTTTGCAGAAGGAGAAAACAGCTAAAACGGATTCTAATGAATGATGCTTTAGCTTACACTGTTTCTGTCAAGCAAATGAACTTTTTTATCATTATCATTATGGTATGAAGGATTAGGTTTAGTTTTAGAACCTGATTCACTCAACTACGTTTTGACCATTATTGTTACTTTAAGCTTTTGCAGAAGGAGAAAACAGCTAAAACGGACTGTAAGAGGAATGCTTTAGCTTACACTGTTTCTGTCAAGAAAATGACCTTTTCTTTATCATTATCATTATGGTATGAAGAATTAGGTATAGTTGTTGAACCTGATTCACTCAACTATGTTTTGACCATTTTTGTACTTTCAAAGCTTTTGCAGAAACAGCTAAAACGGATTCTAATGAATGATGCTTTAGCTTACACTGTTTCTGTCAAGCAAATGAACTTTTTTCATTATTATCATTATGGTATGAAGGATTAGGTTTAGTTTTAGAACCTGATTCACTCAACTACGTTTTGACCATTATTGTTACTTTAAGCTTTTGCAGAAAGAGAAAACAGCTAAAACGGACTGTAAGAGGAATGCTTTAGCTTACACTGTTTCTGTCAAGAAAATGACCTTTTCTTTATCATTATCATTATGGTATGAAGGATTAGGTTTAGTTTTAGAACCTGATTCACGCAACTACGTTTTGACCATTATTGTTACTTTCAAAGCTTTTGCAGAAGGAGAAACAGCTAAAACGGACTCTATAAAGAAGGCTTTAGCTTGCACTGTTTCCATCAAACAAATCATGTCTTTTCATCATTTTCATTATGGTATGAAGGATTAGGTATAGTTCTAGAACCTGATTCATTCAACTACGTTTTGACCATTTTTGTAACTTTCAGAGCTTTTGCAGAAGGAGAAACAGCTAAAACGGATTCTAATGAATGATGCTTTAGCTTACACTGTTTCTGTCAAGCAAATTACCTTTATTCATCATTTTCATTATGGTGTGAAGGATTAAGTATAGTTTTAGAACCTGATTCACTCAACTACGTTTTGACCATTATTGTTACTTTAAGCTTTTGCAGAAGGAGAAAACAGCTAAAACGGACTGTAAAGAGGAATGCTTTAGCTTACACTGTTTCTGTCAAGCAAATGAACTTTTTTTTATCATCATGGTATGAAGGATTAGGTTTAGTTTTAGAACATGATTCAGTCAACTACGTTTGGACCATTATTGTTACTTTCAAAAATTTTGCAGAAGGAGAAAACAGCTAAAACGGACTGTAAGAGGAATGCTTTAGCTTACACTGTTTCTGTCAAGAAAATGACCTTTTCTTTATCATTATCATTATGGTATGAAGAATTAGGTATAGTTGTTGAACCTGATTCACTCAACTATGTTTTGACCATTTTTGTACTTTCAAAGCTTTTGCAGAAACAGCTAAAACGGATTCTAATGAATGATGCTTTAGCTTACACTGTTTCTGTCAAGCAAATGAACTTTTTTCATTATTATCATTATGGTATGAAGGATTAGGTTTAGTTTTAGAACCTGATTCACGCAACTACGTTTTGACCATTATTGTTACTTTCAAAGCTTTTGCAGAAGTAGAAACAGCTAAAACGGATTCTAATGAATGATGCTTTAGCTTACACTGTTTCTATCAAACAAATGATGTCTTTTCATCATTATCATTATGGTATGAAGAATTAGGTATAGTTGTTTAACCTGATTCACTCAACTACGTTTTGACCATTTTTGTACTTTCAAAGCTTTTGCAGAAACAGCTAAAACGGATTCTAATGAATGATGCTTTAGCTTACACTGTTTCTGTCAAGCAAATGAACTTTTTTATCATTATCATTATGGTATGAAGGATTAGGTTTAGTTTTAGAACCTGATTCACTCAACTACGTTTTGACCATTTTTTTTACTTTTTAAAGCTTTTGCAGATGGAGAAAACAGCTAAAACGGACTGTATGAAGAATGCTTTAGCTTACAACTGTTTCTAACAGGCAAATGACCTGTTTTCATCATTATCAGTATGGTATAATGGATTAAGTATAGTTTTGGAACCTGATTCACTCAACTACGTTTTGACCATTTTTTTTACTTTTTAAAGCTTTTGCAGAAGGAGAAAACAGCTAAAACGGACTGTATGAAGAATGCTTTAGCTTACACTGTTTCTAACAGGCAAATGACCTGGTTTCATCATTATCATTATGGTATAATGGATTAAGTATAGTTTTGGAACCTGATTCACTCAACTACGTTTTGACCATTTTTGTTACTTTCAAAGCTTTTGCAGAAGGAGAAAACAGCTAAAACGGACTGTTTGAAGAATGCTTTAGCTTACACTGTTTCTGTCAAGCAAATGAACTTTTTTTATCATTATCATTATGGTATGAAGGATTAGGTTTAGTTTTAGAACATGAATCAGTCAACTACGTTTGGACCATTATTGTTACTTTCAAAAATTTTGCAGAAAGAGAAAACAGCTAAAACGGACTGTAAGAGGAATGCTTTAGCTTACACTGTTTCTGTCAAGAAAATGACCTTTTCTTTATCATTATCATTATGGTATGAAGAATTAGGTATAGTTGTTGAACCTGATTCACTCAACTATGTTTTGACCATTTTTGTACTTTCAAAGCTTTTGCAGAAACAGCTAAAACGGATTCTAATGAATGATGCTTTAGCTTACACTGTTTCTGTCAAGCAAATGAACTTTTTTCATTATTATCATTATGGTATGAAGGATTAGGTTTAGTTTTAGAACCTGATTCACTCAACTACGTTTTGACCATTATTGTTACTTTAAGCTTTTGCAGAAAGAGAAAACAGCTAAAACGGACTGTAAGAGGAATGCTTTAGCTTACACTGTTTCTTTTAAGGAAATGACCTGTTTTTATCATTATCATTATGGTATGAAGAATTAGGTAGAGTTGTTGAACCTGATTCACTCAACTACGTTTTGACCATTGTTACTTTGTAAAGCTTTTGCAGAAGGAGAAAACAGCTAAAACGGACTGTATGAAGAATGCTTTAGCTTACACTGTTTCTAACAGGCAAATGACCTGTTTTCATCATTATCATTATGGTATAATGGATTAAGTATAGTTTTGGAACCTGATTCACTCAACTACGTTTTGACCATTTTTGTTACTTTTTAAAGCTTTTGCAGAAGGAGAAAACAGCTAAAACGGACTGTAAGAGGAATGCTTTAGCTTACACTGTTTCTTTTAAGGAAATGACCTGTTTTTATCATTATCATTATGGTATGAAGAATTAGGTAGAGTTGTTGAACCTGATTCACTCAACTACGTTTTGACCATTTTTGTTACTTTGTAAAGCTTTTGCAGAAGGAGAAAACAGCTAAAACGGACTGTATGAAGAATGCTTTAGCTTACACTGTTTCTAACAGGCAAATGACCTGTTTTCATCATTATCATTATGGTATAATGGATTAAGTATAGTTTTGGAACCTGATTCACTCAACTACGTTTTGACCATTATTGTTACTTTTTAAAGCTTTTGCAGAAGGAGAAAACAGCTAAAACGGACTGTATGAAGAATGCTTTAGCTTACACTGTTTCTAACAGGCAAATGACCTGTTTTCATCATTATCATTATGGTATAATGGATTAAGTATAGTTTTGGAACCTGATTCACTCAACTACGTTTTGACCAATATTGTTACTTTGTAAAGCTTTTGCAGAAGGAGAAAACAGCTAAAACGGACTGTATGAAGAATGCTTTAGCTTACACTGTTTCTAACAGGCAAATGACCTGTTTTCATCATTATCATTATGGTATAATGGATTAAGTATAGTTTTGGAACCTGATTCACTCAACTACGTTTTGACCATTATTGTTACTTTTTAAAGCTTTTGCAGAAGGAGAAAACAGCTAAAACGGACTGTAAGAGGAATGCTTTAGCTTACACTGTTTCTTTTAAGGAAATGACCTGTTTTTATCATTATCATTATGGTATGAAGAATTAGGTAGAGTTGTTGAACCTGATTCACTCAACTACGTTTTGACCATTGTTACTTTGTAAAGCTTTTGCAGAAGGAGAAAACAGCTAAAACGGACTGTATGAAGAATGCTTTAGCTTACACTGTTTCTAACAGGCAAATGACCTGTTTTCATCATTATCATTATGGTATAATGGATTAAGTATAGTTTTGGAACCTGATTCACTCAACTACGTTTTGACCATTTTTGTTACTTTTTAAAGCTTTTGCAGAAGGAGAAAACAGCTAAAACGGACTGTAAGAGGAATGCTTTAGCTTACACTGTTTCTTTTAAGGAAATGACCTGTTTTTATCATTATCATTATGGTATGAAGAATTAGGTAGAGTTGTTGAACCTGATTCACTCAACTACGTTTTGACCATTGTTACTTTGTAAAGCTTTTGCAGAAGGAGAAAACAGCTAAAACGGACTGTATGAAGAATGCTTTAGCTTACACTGTTTCTAACAGGCAAATGACCTGTTTTCATCATTATCATTATGGTATAATGGATTAAGTATAGTTTTGGAACCTGATTCACTCAACTACGTTTTGACCATTATTGTTACTTTGTAAAGCTTTTGCAGAAGGAGAAAACAGCTAAAACGGACTGTATGAAGAATGCTTTAGCTTACACTGTTTCTAACAGGCAAATGACCTGTTTTCATCATTATCATTATGGTATAATGGATTAAGTATAGTTTTGGAACCTGATTCACTCAACTACGTTTTGACCATTGTTACTTTGTAAAGCTTTTGCAGAAGGAGAAAACAGCTAAAACGGACTGTAAGAGGAATGCTTTAGCTTACACTGTTTCTTTTAAGGAAATGACCTGTTTTTATCATTATCATTATGGTATGAAGAATTAGGTAGAGTTGTTGAACCTGATTCACTCAACTACGTTTTGACCATTTTTGTACTTTCAAAGCTTTTGCAGAAACAGCTAAAACGGATTCTAATGAATGATGCTTTAGCTTACACTGTTTCTGTCAAGCAAATGAACTTTTTTCATTATTATCATTATGGTATGAAGGATTAGGTTTAGTTTTAGAACCTGATTCACTCAACTACGTTTTGACCATTTTTGTTACTTTCAAAGCTTTTGCAGAAGGAGAAACGGCTAAAACGGACTCTATGAAGAAGGCTTTAGCTTGCACTGTTTCTGTCAAGCAAATGACCTTTTTTTATCATTATCATTATTGTATGAAGGATTAGGTTTAGTTTTAGAACCTGATTCACGCAACTACGTTTTGACCATTATTGTTACTTTCAAAGCTTTTGCAAAAGCAGAAACAGCTAAAACGGATTCTAATGAATCATGCTTTACCTTACACTGTTTCTATCAAACAAATGATGTCTTTTCATCATTATCATTATGGTATGAAGAATTAGGTATAGTTGTTTAACCTGATTCACTCAACTACGTTTTGACCATTTTTGTACTTTCAAAGCTTTTGCAGAAACAGCTAAAACGGATTCTAATGAATGATGCTTTAGCTTACACTGTTTCTGTCAAGCAAATGAACTTTTTTATCATTATCATTATGGTATGAAGGATTAGGTTTAGTTTTAGAACCTGATTCACTCAACTACGTTTTGACCATTATTGTTACTTTAAGCTTTTGCAGAAAGAGAAAACAGCTAAAACGGACTGTAAGAGGAATGCTTTAGCTTACACTGTTTCTGTCAAGAAAATGACCTTTTCTTTATCATTATCATTATGGTATGAAGGATTAGGTTTAGTTTTAGAACCTGATTCACGCAACTACGTTTTGACCATTATTGTTACTTTCAAAGCTTTTGCAGAAGTAGAAACAGCTTAAACGTATTCTAATGAATGATGCTTTAGCTTACACTGTTTCTGTCAAGCAAATGACCTTTTTTTATCATTATCATTATGGTATGAAGGATTAGGTTTAGTTTTAGAACATG
Organism: Pungitius pungitius; assembly: GCF_949316345.1. Lineage (NCBI taxonomy): Eukaryota > Metazoa > Chordata > Actinopteri > Perciformes > Gasterosteidae > Pungitius > Pungitius pungitius. Next base: position 7,056,099 of record NC_084903.1, read on the forward strand.
ATTCAGTCAACTACGTTTGGACCATTTTTGTTACTTTTTAAAGCTTTTGCAGAAGGAGAAAACAGCTAAAACGGACTGTATGAAGAATGCTTTAGCTTACAACTGTTTCTAACAGGCAAATGACCTGTTTTCATCATTATCATTATGGTATAATGGATTAAGTATAGTTTTGGAACCTGATTCACTCAACTACGTTTTGACCATTTTTTTTACTTTTTAAAGCTTTTGCAGAAGGAGAAAACAGCTAAAACGGACTGTATGAAGAATGCTTTAGCTTACAACTGTTTCTAACAGGCAAATGACCTGTTTTCATCATTATCATTATGGTATAATGGATTAAGTATAGTTTTGGAACCTGATTCACTCAACTACGTTTTGACCATTTTTTTTACTTTTTAAAGCTTTTGCAGAAGGAGAAAACAGCTAAAACGGACTGTATGAAGAATGCTTTAGCTTACACTGTTTCTAACAGGCAAATGACCTGGTTTCATCATTATCATTATGGTATAATGGATTAAGTATAGTTTTGGAACCTGATTCACTCAACTACGTTTTGACCATTTTTGTTACTTTCAAAGCTTTTGCAGAAGGAGAAAACAGCTAAAACGGACTGTTTGAAGAATGCTTTAGCTTAAACTGTTTCTGTCAAGCAAATGAACTTTTTTTATCATTATCATTATGGTATGAAGGATTAGGTTTAGTTTTAGAACATGAATCAGTCAACTACTTTTGGACCATTATTGTTACTTTCAAAAATTTTGCAGAAGGAGAAAACAGCTAAAACGGACTGTAAGAGGAATGCTTTAGCTTACACTGTTTCTGTCAAGAAAATGACCTTTTCTTTATCATTATCATTATGGTATGAAGAATTAGGTATAGTTGTTGAACCTGATTCACTCAACTATGTTTTGACCATTTTTGTACTTTCAAAGCTTTTGCAGAAACAGCTAAAACGGATTCTAATGAATGATGCTTTAGCTTACACTGTTTCTGTCAAGCAAATGAACTTTTTTCATTATTATCATTATGGTATGAAGGATTAGGTTTAGTTTTAGAACCTGATTCACTCAACTACGTTTTGACCATTATTGTTACTTTAAGCTTTTGCAGAAAGAGAAAACAGCTAAAACGGACTGTAAGAGGAATGCTTTAGCTTACACTGTTTCTGTCAAGAAAATGACCTTTTCTTTATCATTATCATTATGGTATGAAGGATTAGGTTTAGTTTTAGAAACTGATTCACGCAACTACGTTTTGACCATTATTGTTACTTTCAAAGCTTTTGCAGAAGGAGAAACAGCTAAAACGGACTCTATAAAGAAGGCTTTAGCTTGCACTGTTTCCATCAAACAAATCATGTCTTTTCATCATTTTCATTATGGTATGAAGGATTAGGTATAGTTCTAGAACCTGATTCATTCAACTACGTTTTGACCATTTTTGTTACTTTCAGAGCTTTTGCAGAAGGAGAAACAGCTAAAACGGATTCTAATGAATGATGCTTTAGCTTACACTGTTTCTGTCAAGCAAATTACCTTTATTCATCATTTTCATTATGGTGTGAAGGATTAAGTATAGTTTTAGAACCTGATTCACTCAACTACGTTTTGACCATTATTGTTACTTTAAGCTTTTGCAGAAGGAGAAAACAGCTAAAACGGACTGTAAAGAGGAATGCTTTAGCTTACACTGTTTCTGTCAAGCAAATGAACTTTTTTTTATCATCATGGTATGAAGGATTAGGTTTAGTTTTAGAACATGATTCAGTCAACTACGTTTGGACCATTATTGTTACTTTCAAAAATTTTGCAGAAGGAGAAAACAGCTAAAACGGACTGTAAGAGGAATGCTTTAGCTTACACTGTTTCTGTCAAGAAAATGACCTTTTCTTTATCATTATCATTATGGTATGAAGAATTAGGTATAGTTGTTGAACCTGATTCACTCAACTATGTTTTGACCATTTTTGTACTTTCAAAGCTTTTGCAGAAACAGCTAAAACGGATTCTAATGAATGATGCTTTAGCTTACACTGTTTCTGTCAAGCAAATGAACTTTTTTCATTATTATCATTATGGTATGAAGGATTAGGTTTAGTTTTAGAACCTGATTCACGCAACTACGTTTTGACCATTATTGTTACTTTCAAAGCTTTTGCAGAAGTAGAAACAGCTAAAACGGATTCTAATGAATGATGCTTTAGCTTACACTGTTTCTATCAAACAAATGATGTCTTTTCATCATTATCATTATGGTATGAAGGATTAGGTTTAGTTTTAGAACCTGATTCACGCAACTACGTTTTGACCATTATTGTTACTTTCAAAGCTTTTGCAGAAGTAGAAACAGCTAAAACGGATTCTAATGAATGATGCTTTAGCTTACACTGTTTCTATCAAACAAATGATGTCTTTTCATCATTATCATTATGGTATGAAGAATTAGGTATAGTTGTTTAACCTGATTCACTCAACTACGTTTTGACCATTTTTGTACTTTCAAAGCTTTTGCAGAAACAGCTAAAACGGATTCTAATGAATGATGCTTTAGCTTACACTGTTTCTGTCAAGCAAATGAACTTTTTTATCATTATCATTATGGTATGAAGGATTAGGTTTAGTTTTAGAACCTGATTCACTCAACTACGTTTTGACCATTATTGTTACTTTAAGCTTTTGCAGAAAGAGAAAACAGCTAAAACGGATTCTAATGAATGATGCTTTAGCTTACACTGTTTCTGTCAAGAAAATGACCTTTTCTTTATCATTATCATTATGGTATGAAGGATTAGGTTTAGTTTTAGAACCTGATTCACGCAACTACGTTTTGACCATTATTGTTACTTTCAAAGCTTTTGCAGAAGTAGAAACAGCTTAAACGTATTCTAATGAATGATGCTTTAGCTTACACTGTTTCTGTCAAGCAAATGAACTTTTTTTTATCATTATCATTATGGTATGAAGGATTAGGTTTAGTTTTAGAACATGATTCAGTCAACTACGTTTGGACCATTATTGTTACTTTCAAAAATTTTGCAGAAGGAGAAAACAGCTAAAACGGATTCTAATGAATGATGCTTTAGCTTACACTGTTTCTGTCAAGCAAATGAACTTTTTTATCATTATCATTATGGTATGAAGGATTAGGTTTAGTTTTAGAACCTGATTCACTCAACTACGTTTTGACCATTATTGTTACTTTAAGCTTTTGCAGAAGGAGAAAACAGCTAAAACGGACTGTAAGAGGAATGCTTTAGCTTACACTGTTTCTGTCAAGAAAATGACCTTTTCTTTATCATTATCATTATGGTATGAAGAATTAGGTATAGTTGTTGAACCTGATTCACTCAACTATGTTTTGACCATTTTTGTACTTTCAAAGCTTTTGCAGAAACAGCTAAAACGGATTCTAATGAATGATGCTTTAGCTTACACTGTTTCTGTCAAGCAAATGAACTTTTTTCATTATTATCATTATGGTATGAAGGATTAGGTTTAGTTTTAGAACCTGATTCACTCAACTACGTTTTGACCATTATTGTTACTTTAAGCTTTTGCAGAAAGAGAAAACAGCTAAAACGGACTGTAAGAGGAATGCTTTAGCTTACACTGTTTCTGTCAAGAAAATGACCTTTTCTTTATCATTATCATTATGGTATGAAGGATTAGGTTTAGTTTTAGAACCTGATTCACGCAACTACGTTTTGACCATTATTGTTACTTTCAAAGCTTTTGCAGAAGGAGAAACAGCTAAAACGGACTCTATAAAGAAGGCTTTAGCTTGCACTGTTTCCATCAAACAAATCATGTCTTTTCATCATTTTCATTATGGTATGAAGGATTAGGTATAGTTCTAGAACCTGATTCATTCAACTACGTTTTGACCATTTTTGTTACTTTCAGAGCTTTTGCAGAAGGAGAAACAGCTAAAACGGATTCTAATGAATGATGCTTTAGCTTACACTGTTTCTGTCAAGCAAATTACCTTTATTCATCATTTTCATTATGGTGTGAAGGATTAAGTATAGTTTTAGAACCTGATTCACTCAACTACGTTTTGACCATTATTGTTACTTTAAGCTTTTGCAGAAGGAGAAAACAGCTAAAACGGACTGTAAAGAGGAATGCTTTAGCTTACACTGTTTCTGTCAAGCAAATGAACTTTTTTTTATCATTATGGTATGAAGGATTAGGTTTAGTTTTAGAACATGATTCAGTCAACTACGTTTGGACCATTATTGTTACTTTCAAAAATTTTGCAGAAGGAGAAAACAGCTAAAACGGACTGTAAGAGGAATGCTTTAGCTTACACTGTTTCTGTCAAGAAAATGACCTTTTCTTTATCATTATCATTATGGTATGAAGAATTAGGTATAGTTGTTGAACCTGATTCACTCAACTATGTTTTGACCATTTTTGTACTTTCAAAGCTTTTGCAGAAACAGCTAAAACGGATTCTAATGAATGATGCTTTAGCTTACACTGTTTCTGTCAAGCAAATGAACTTTTTTCATTATTATCATTATGGTATGAAGGATTAGGTTTAGTTTTAGAACCTGATTCACGCAACTACGTTTTGACCATTATTGTTACTTTCAAAGCTTTTGCAGAAGTAGAAACAGCTAAAACGGATTCTAATGAATGATGCTTTAGCTTACACTGTTTCTATCAAACAAATGATGTCTTTTCATCATTATCATTATGGTATGAAGAATTAGGTATAGTTGTTTAACCTGATTCACTCAACTACGTTTTGACCATTTTTGTACTTTCAAAGCTTTTGCAGAAACAGCTAAAACGGATTCTAATGAATGATGCTTTAGCTTACACTGTTTCTGTCAAGCAAATGAACTTTTTTATCATTATCATTATGGTATGAAGGATTAGGTTTAGTTTTAGAACCTGATTCACTCAACTACGTTTTGACCATTATTGTTACTTTAAGCTTTTGCAGAAAGAGAAAACAGCTAAAACGGATTCTAATGAATGATGCTTTAGCTTACACTGTTTCTGTCAAGAAAATGACCTTTTCTTTATCATTATCATTATGGTATGAAGGATTAGGTTTAGTTTTAGAACCTGATTCACGCAACTACGTTTTGACCATTATTGTTACTTTCAAAGCTTTTGCAGAAGTAGAAACAGCTTAAACGTATTCTAATGAATGATGCTTTAGCTTACACTGTTTCTGTCAAGCAAATGAACTTTTTTTTATCATTATCATTATGGTATGAAGGATTAGGTTTAGTTTTAGAACATGATTCAGTCAACTACGTTTGGACCATTATTGTTACTTTCAAAAATTTTGCAGAAGGAGAAAACAGCTAAAACGGATTCTAATGAATGATGCTTTAGCTTACACTGTTTCTGTCAAGCAAATGAACTTTTTTATCATTATCATTATGGTATGAAGGATTAGGTTTAGTTTTAGAACCTGATTCACTCAACTACGTTTTGACCATTATTGTTACTTTAAGCTTTTGCAGAAAGAGAAAACAGCTAAAACGGAAGGGTAAGAGGAATGCTTTAGCTTACACTGTTTCTGTCAAGAAAATGACCTTTTCTTTATCATTATCATTATGGTATGAAGGATTAGGTTTAGTTTTAGAACCTGATTCACGCAACTACGTTTTGACCATTATTGTTACTTTCAAAGCTTTTGCAGAAGGAGAAACAGCTAAAACGGACTCTATAAAGAAGGCTTTAGCTTGCACTGTTTCCATCAAACAAATCATGTCTTTTCATCATTTTCATTATGGTATGAAGGATTAGGTATAGTTCTAGAACCTGATTCATTCAACTACGTTTTGACCATTTTTGTTACTTTCAGAGCTTTTGCAGAAGGAGAAACAGCTAAAACGGATTCTAATGAATGATGCTTTAGCTTACACTGTTTCTGTCAAGCAAATTACCTTTATTCATCATTTTCATTATGGTGTGAAGGATTAAGTATAGTTTTAGAACCTGATTCACTCAACTACGTTTTGACCATTATTGTTACTTTAAGCTTTTGCAGAAGGAGAAAACAGCTAAAACGGACTGTAAAGAGGAATGCTTTAGCTTACACTGTTTCTGTCAAGCAAATGAACTTTTTTTTATCATTATGGTATGAAGGATTAGGTTTAGTTTTAGAACATGATTCAGTCAACTACGTTTGGACCATTATTGTTACTTTCAAAAATTTTGCAGAAGGAGAAAACAGCTAAAACGGACTGTAAGAGGAATGCTTTAGCTTACACTGTTTCTGTCAAGAAAATGACCTTTTCTTTATCATTATCATTATGGTATGAAGAATTAGGTATAGTTGTTGAACCTGATTCACTCAACTATGTTTTGACCATTTTTGTACTTTCAAAGCTTTTGCAGAAACAGCTAAAACGGATTCTAATGAATGATGCTTTAGCTTACACTGTTTCTGTCAAGCAAATGAACTTTTTTCATTATTATCATTATGGTATGAAGGATTAGGTTTAGTTTTAGAACCTGATTCACGCAACTACGTTTTGACCATTATTGTTACTTTCAAAGCTTTTGCAGAAGTAGAAACAGCTAAAACGGATTCTAATGAATGATGCTTTAGCTTACACTGTTTCTATCAAACAAATGATGTCTTTTCATCATTATCATTATGGTATGAAGAATTAGGTATAGTTGTTTAACCTGATTCACTCAACTACGTTTTGACCATTTTTGTACTTTCAAAGCTTTTGCAGAAACAGCTAAAACGGATTCTAATGAATGATGCTTTAGCTTACACTGTTTCTGTCAAGCAAATGAACTTTTTTATCATTATCATTATGGTATGAAGGATTAGGTTTAGTTTTAGAACCTGATTCACTCAACTACGTTTTGACCATTATTGTTACTTTAAGCTTTTGCAGAAAGAGAAAACAGCTAAAACGGATTCTAATGAATGATGCTTTAGCTTACACTGTTTCTGTCAAGAAAATGACCTTTTCTTTATCATTATCATTATGGTATGAAGGATTAGGTTTAGTTTTAGAACCTGATTCACGCAACTACGTTTTGACCATTATTGTTACTTTCAAAGCTTTTGCAGAAGTAGAAACAGCTTAAACGTATTCTAATGAATGATGCTTTAGCTTACACTGTTTCTGTCAAGCAAATGAACTTTTTTTTATCATTATCATTATGGTATGAAGGATTAGGTTTAGTTTTAGAACATGATTCAGTCAACTACGTTTGGACCATTATTGTTACTTTCAAAAATTTTGCAGAAGGAGAAAACAGCTAAAACGGATTCTAATGAATGATGCTTTAGCTTACACTGTTTCTGTCAAGCAAATGAACTTTTTTATCATTATCATTATGGTATGAAGGATTAGGTTTAGTTTTAGAACCTGATTCACTCAACTACGTTTTGACCATTATTGTTACTTTAAGCTTTTGCAGAAAGAGAAAACAGCTAAAACGGAAGGGTAAGAGGAATGCTTTAGCTTACACTGTTTCTGTCAAGAAAATGACCTTTTCTTTATCATTATCATTATGGTATGAAGGATTAGGTTTAGTTTTAGAACCTGATTCACGCAACTACGTTTTGACCATTATTGTTACTTTCAAAGCTTTTGCAGAAGTAGAAACAGCTTAAACGTATTCTAATGAATGATGCTTTAGCTTACACTGTTTCTGTCAAGCAAATGACCTTTTTTTATCATTATCATTATGGTATGAAGGATTAGGTTTAGTTTTAGAACATGATTCAGTCAACTACGTTTGGACCATTTTTGTTACTTTTTAAAGCTTTTGCAGAAGGAGAAAACAGCTAAAACGGACTGTATGAAGAATGCTTTAGCTTACAACTGTTTCTAACAGGCAAATGACCTGTTTTCATCATTATCATTATGGTATAATGGATTAAGTATAGTTTTGGAACCTGATTCACTCAACTACGTTTTGACCATTTTTTTTACTTTTTAAAGCTTTTGCAGAAGGAGAAAACAGCTAAAACGGACTGTATGAAGAATGCTTTAGCTTACACTGTTTCTAACAGGCAAATGACCTGGTTTCATCATTATCATTATGGTATAATGGATTAAGTATAGTTTTGGAACCTGATTCACTCAACTACGTTTTGACCATTTTTGTTACTTTCAAAGCTTTTGCAGAAGGAGAAAACAGCTAAAACGGACTGTTTGAAGAATGCTTTAGCTTACACTGTTTCTGTCAAGCAAATGAACTTTTTTTATCATTATCATTATGGTATGAAGGATTAGGTTTAGTTTTAGAACATGAATCAGTCAACTACTGTACGTTTGGACCATTATTGTTACTTTCAAAAATTTTGCAGAAGGAGAAAACAGCTAAAACGGACTGTAAGAGGAATGCTTTAGCTTACACTGTTTCTGTCAAGAAAATGACCTTTTCTTTATCATTATCATTATGGTATGAAGAATTAGGTATAGTTGTTGAACCTGATTCACTCAACTATGTTTTGACCATTTTTGTACTTTCAAAGCTTTAGGAGAAGGAGAAAACAGCTAAAACGGACTGTAAAGAGGAATGCTTTAGCTTACACTGTTTCTGTCAAGCAAATGAACTTTTTTTATCATTATCATTATGGTATGAAGATTAGGTTTAGTTTTAGAACATGATTCACTCAAATACGTTTTGACCATTATTGTTACTTTCAAAGCTTTTGCAGAAGCAGGAACAGCTAAAACGGATTCTAATGAATGATGCTTTACCTTACACTGTTTCTATCAAACAAATTACCTTTATTCATCATTATCATTATGGTATGAAGGATTAGGTAGAGTTGTTGAACCTGATTCACTCAACTATGTTTTGACCATTATTGTTACTTTCAAAGCTTTTGCAGAAGGAGAAAACAGCTAGAACGGACTGTATGAGGAATGCTTTAGCTTACACTGTTTCTGTCAAGAGAATGACCTTTTTTTATCATTATTATTATTATTATGGTATTAAGGATTAGGTATAGTTGTTGAACCGGATTCACTCAACTACGTTTTGACCATTTTTGTTACTTTCAAAGCTTTTGCAGAAGCAGAAACAGCTAAAACGGATTCTAATGAATGATGCTTTAGCTTACACTGTTTTTATCAAGCAAATGACCTTTATTCATCATTAACATTATGGTATGAAGGATTAGGTATAGTTGTTGAACCTGTTTCACGCAACTACATTTTGACCATTATTGTTACTTTCAAAGCTTTTGCAGAAGTTGAAACAGCTAAAACGGATTTTAATGAATGATGCTTTAGCTTACACTGTTTCTGTCAAGCAAATGACCTTTTTTTATCATTATCATTATTGTATGAAGGATTAGGTTTAGTTTTAGAACCTGATTCACTCAACTACGTTTTGACCATTATTGTTACTTTAAGCTTTTGCAGAAGGAGAAAACAGCTAAAACGGACTGTAAGAGGAATGCTTTAGCTTACACTGTTTCTGTCAAGAAAATCAACTTTTTTTATCATTATCATTATGGTATGAAGGATTAGGTATAGGTGTAGAACCTGATTCACTCAACTACGTATTGACCATTTTTGTTACTTTCAAAGCTTTAGGAGAAGGAGAAAACAGCTAAAACGGACTGTAAAGAGGAATGCTTTAGCTTACACTGTTTCTGTCAAGCAAATGAACTTTTTTTATCATTATCATTATGGTATGAAGGATTATGTTTAGTTTTAGAACCTGATTCACTCAACTACGTTTTGACCATTATTGTTACTTTAAGCTTTTGCAGAAGGAGAAAACAGCTAAAACGGACTGTAAAGAGGAATGCTTTAGCTTACACTGTTTCTGTCAAGCAAATGAACTTTTTTTTATCATCATGGTATGAAGGATTAGGTTTAGTTTTAGAACATGATTCAGTCAACTACGTTTGGACCATTATTGTTACTTTCAAAAATTTTGCAGAAGGAGAAAACAGCTAAAACGGACTGTAAGAGGAATGCTTTAGCTTACACTGTTTCTGTCAAGAAAATGACATTTTCTTTATCATTATCATTATGGTATGAAGAATTAGGTATAGTTGTTGAACCTGATTCACTCAACTATGTTTTGACCATTTTTGTACTTTCAAAGCTTTTGCAGAAACAGCTAAAACGGATTCTAATGAATGATGCTTTAGCTTACACTGTTTCTGTCAAGCAAATGAACTTTTTTCATTATTATCATTATGGTATGAAGGATTAGGTTTAGTTTTAGAACCTGATTCACGCAACTACGTTTTGACCATTATTGTTACTTTCAAAGCTTTTGCAGAAGTAGAAACAGCTAAAACGGATTCTAATGAATGATGCTTTAGCTTACACTGTTTCTATCAAACAAATGATGTCTTTTCATCATTATCATTATGGTATGAAGAATTAGGTATAGTTGTTTAACCTGATTCACTCAACTACGTTTTGACCATTTTTGTACTTTCAAAGCTTTTGCAGAAACAGCTAAAACGGATTCTAATGAATGATGCTTTAGCTTACACTGTTTCTGTCAAGCAAATGAACTTTTTTATCATTATCATTATGGTATGAAGGATTAGGTTTAGTTTTAGAACCTGATTCACTCAACTACGTTTTGACCATTATTGTTACTTTAAGCTTTTGCAGAAAGAGAAAACAGCTAAAACGGATTCTAATGAATGATGCTTTAGCTTACACTGTTTCTGTCAAGAAAATGACCTTTTCTTTATCATTATCATTATGGTATGAAGGATTAGGTTTAGTTTTAGAACCTGATTCACGCAACTACGTTTTGACCATTATTGTTACTTTCAAAGCTTTTGCAGAAGTAGAAACAGCTTAAACGTATTCTAATGAATGATGCTTTAGCTTACACTGTTTCTGTCAAGCAAATGAACTTTTTTTTATCATTATCATTATGGTATGAAGGATTAGGTTTAGTTTTAGAACATGATTCAGTCAACTACGTTTGGACCATTATTGTTACTTTCAAAAATTTTGCAGAAGGAGAAAACAGCTAAAACGGATTCTAATGAATGATGCTTTAGCTTACACTGTTTCTGTCAAGCAAATGAACTTTTTTATCATTATCATTATGGTATGAAGGATTAGGTTTAGTTTTAGAACCTGATTCACTCAACTACGTTTTGACCATTATTGTTACTTTAAGCTTTTGCAGAAGGAGAAAACAGCTAAAACGGACTGTAAGAGGAATGCTTTAGCTTACACTGTTTCTGTCAAGAAAATGACCTTTTCTTTATCATTATCATTATGGTATGAAGAATTAGGTATAGTTGTTGAACCTGATTCACTCAACTATGTTTTGACCATTTTTGTACTTTCAAAGCTTTTGCAGAAACAGCTAAAACGGATTCTAATGAATGATGCTTTAGCTTACACTGTTTCTGTCAAGCAAATGAACTTTTTTCATTATTATCATTATGGTATGAAGGATTAGGTTTAGTTTTAGAACCTGATTCACTCAACTACGTTTTGACCATTATTGTTACTTTAAGCTTTTGCAGAAAGAGAAAACAGCTAAAACGGACTGTAAGAGGAATGCTTTAGCTTACACTGTTTCTGTCAAGAAAATGACCTTTTCTTTATCATTATCATTATGGTATGAAGGATTAGGTTTAGTTTTAGAACCTGATTCACGCAACTACGTTTTGACCATTATTGTTACTTTCAAAGCTTTTGCAGAAGGAGAAACAGCTAAAACGGACTCTATAAAGAAGGCTTTAGCTTGCACTGTTTCCATCAAACAAATCATGTCTTTTCATCATTTTCATTATGGTATGAAGGATTAGGTATAGTTCTAGAACCTGATTCATTCAACTACGTTTTGACCATTTTTGTTACTTTCAGAGCTTTTGCAGAAGGAGAAACAGCTAAAACGGATTCTAATGAATGATGCTTTAGCTTACACTGTTTCTGTCAAGCAAATTACCTTTATTCATCATTTTCATTATGGTGTGAAGGATTAAGTATAGTTTTAGAACCTGATTCACTCAACTACGTTTTGACCATTATTGTTACTTTAAGCTTTTGCAGAAGGAGAAAACAGCTAAAACGGACTGTAAAGAGGAATGCTTTAGCTTACACTGTTTCTGTCAAGCAAATGAACTTTTTTTTATCATTATGGTATGAAGGATTAGGTTTAGTTTTAGAACATGATTCAGTCAACTACGTTTGGACCATTATTGTTACTTTCAAAAATTTTGCAGAAGGAGAAAACAGCTAAAACGGACTGTAAGAGGAATGCTTTAGCTTACACTGTTTCTGTCAAGAAAATGACCTTTTCTTTATCATTATCATTATGGTATGAAGAATTAGGTATAGTTGTTGAACCTGATTCACTCAACTATGTTTTGACCATTTTTGTACTTTCAAAGCTTTTGCAGAAACAGCTAAAACGGATTCTAATGAATGATGCTTTAGCTTACACTGTTTCTGTCAAGCAAATGAACTTTTTTCATTATTATCATTATGGTATGAAGGATTAGGTTTAGTTTTAGAACCTGATTCACGCAACTACGTTTTGACCATTATTGTTACTTTCAAAGCTTTTGCAGAAGTAGAAACAGCTAAAACGGATTCTAATGAATGATGCTTTAGCTTACACTGTTTCTATCAAACAAATGATGTCTTTTCATCATTATCATTATGGTATGAAGAATTAGGTATAGTTGTTTAACCTGATTCACTCAACTACGTTTTGACCATTTTTGTACTTTCAAAGCTTTTGCAGAAACAGCTAAAACGGATTCTAATGAATGATGCTTTAGCTTACACTGTTTCTGTCAAGCAAATGAACTTTTTTATCATTATCATTATGGTATGAAGGATTAGGTTTAGTTTTAGAACCTGATTCACTCAACTACGTTTTGACCATTATTGTTACTTTAAGCTTTTGCAGAAAGAGAAAACAGCTAAAACGGATTCTAATGAATGATGCTTTAGCTTACACTGTTTCTGTCAAGAAAATGACCTTTTCTTTATCATTATCATTATGGTATGAAGGATTAGGTTTAGTTTTAGAACCTGATTCACGCAACTACGTTTTGACCATTATTGTTACTTTCAAAGCTTTTGCAGAAGTAGAAACAGCTTAAACGTATTCTAATGAATGATGCTTTAGCTTACACTGTTTCTGTCAAGCAAATGAACTTTTTTTTATCATTATCATTATGGTATGAAGGATTAGGTTTAGTTTTAGAACATGATTCAGTCAACTACGTTTGGACCATTATTGTTACTTTCAAAAATTTTGCAGAAGGAGAAAACAGCTAAAACGGATTCTAATGAATGATGCTTTAGCTTACACTGTTTCTGTCAAGCAAATGAACTTTTTTATCATTATCATTATGGTATGAAGGATTAGGTTTAGTTTTAGAACCTGATTCACTCAACTACGTTTTGACCATTATTGTTACTTTAAGCTTTTGCAGAAAGAGAAAACAGCTAAAACGGAAGGGTAAGAGGAATGCTTTAGCTTACACTGTTTCTGTCAAGAAAATGACCTTTTCTTTATCATTATCATTATGGTATGAAGGATTAGGTTTAGTTTTAGAACCTGATTCACGCAACTACGTTTTGACCATTATTGTTACTTTCAAAGCTTTTGCAGAAGTAGAAACAGCTTAAACGTATTCTAATGAATGATGCTTTAGCTTACACTGTTTCTGTCAAGCAAATGACCTTTTTTTATCATTATCATTATGGTATGAAGGATTAGGTTTAGTTTTAGAACATGATTCAGTCAACTACGTTTGGACCATTTTTGTTACTTTTTAAAGCTTTTGCAGAAGGAGAAAACAGCTAAAACGGACTGTATGAAGAATGCTTTAGCTTACAACTGTTTCTAACAGGCAAATGACCTGTTTTCATCATTATCATTATGGTATAATGGATTAAGTATAGTTTTGGAACCTGATTCACTCAACTACGTTTTGACCATTTTTTTTACTTTTTAAAGCTTTTGCAGAAGGAGAAAACAGCTAAAACGGACTGTATGAAGAATGCTTTAGCTTACACTGTTTCTAACAGGCAAATGACCTGGTTTCATCATTATCATTATGGTATAATGGATTAAGTATAGTTTTGGAACCTGATTCACTCAACTACGTTTTGACCATTTTTGTTACTTTCAAAGCTTTTGCAGAAGGAGAAAACAGCTAAAACGGACTGTTTGAAGAATGCTTTAGCTTACACTGTTTCTGTCAAGCAAATGAACTTTTTTTATCATTATCATTATGGTATGAAGGATTAGGTTTAGTTTTAGAACATGAATCAGTCAACTACGTTTGGACCATTATTGTTACTTTCAAAAATTTTGCAGAAGGAGAAAACAGCTAAAACGGACTGTAAGAGGAATGCTTTAGCTTACACTGTTTCTGTCAAGAAAATGACCTTTTCTTTATCATTATCATTATGGTATGAAGAATTAGGTATAGTTGTTGAACCTGATTCACTCAACTATGTTTTGACCATTTTTGTACTTTCAAAGCTTTTGCAGAAACAGCTAAAACGGATTCTAATGAATGATGCTTTAGCTTACACTGTTTCTGTCAAGCAAATGAACTTTTTTCATTATTATCATTATGGTATGAAGGATTAGGTTTAGTTTTAGAACCTGATTCACTCAACTACGTTTTGACCATTATTGTTACTTTAAGCTTTTGCAGAAAGAGAAAACAGCTAAAACGGACTGTAAGAGGAATGCTTTAGCTTACACTGTTTCTGTCAAGAAAATGACCTTTTCTTTATCATTATCATTATGGTATGAAGGATTAGGTTTAGTTTTAGAACCTGATTCACGCAACTACGTTTTGACCATTATTGTTACTTTCAAAGCTTTTGCAGAAGGAGAAACAGCTAAAACGGACTCTATAAAGAAGGCTTTAGCTTGCACTGTTTCCATCAAACAAATCATGTCTTTTCATCATTTTCATTATGGTATGAAGGATTAGGTATAGTTCTAGAACCTGATTCATTCAACTACGTTTTGACCATTTTTGTTACTTTCAGAGCTTTTGCAGAAGGAGAAACAGCTAAAACGGATTCTAATGAATGATGCTTTAGCTTACACTGTTTCTGTCAAGCAAATTACCTTTATTCATCATTTTCATTATGGTGTGAAGGATTAAGTATAGTTTTAGAACCTGATTCACTCAACTACGTTTTGACCATTATTGTTACTTTAAGCTTTTGCAGAAGGAGAAAACAGCTAAAACGGACTGTAAGAGGAATGCTTTAGCTTACACTGTTTCTTTTAAGCAAATGACCTGTTTTTATCATTATCATTATGGTATGAAGAATTAGGTAGAGTTGTTGAACCTGATTCACTCAACTACGTATTGACCATTTTTGTTACTTTCAAAGCTTTAGGAGAAGGAGAACAGCTAAAACGGACTGTAAAGAGGAATGCTTTAGCTTACACTGTTTCTGTCAAGCAAATGAACTTTTTTTTATCATTATGGTATGAAGGATTAGGTTTAGTTTTAGAACATGATTCAGTCAACTACGTTTGGACCATTATTGTTACTTTCAAAAATTTTGCAGAAGGAGAAAACAGCTAAAACGGACTGTAAGAGGAATGCTTTAGCTTACACTGTTTCTGTCAAGAAAATGACCTTTTCTTTATCATTATCATTATGGTATGAAGAATTAGGTATAGTTGTTGAACCTGATTCACTCAACTATGTTTTGACCATTTTTGTACTTTCAAAGCTTTTGCAGAAACAGCTAAAACGGATTCTAATGAATGATGCTTTAGCTTACACTGTTTCTGTCAAGCAAATGAACTTTTTTCATTATTATCATTATGGTATGAAGGATTAGGTTTAGTTTTAGAACCTGATTCACGCAACTACGTTTTGACCATTATTGTTACTTTCAAAGCTTTTGCAGAAGTAGAAACAGCTAAAACGGATTCTAATGAATGATGCTTTAGCTTACACTGTTTCTATCAAACAAATGATGTCTTTTCATCATTATCATTATGGTATGAAGAATTAGGTATAGTTGTTTAACCTGATTCACTCAACTACGTTTTGACCATTTTTGTACTTTCAAAGCTTTTGCAGAAACAGCTAAAACGGATTCTAATGAATGATGCTTTAGCTTACACTGTTTCTGTCAAGCAAATGAACTTTTTTATCATTATCATTATGGTATGAAGGATTAGGTTTAGTTTTAGAACCTGATTCACTCAACTACGTTTTGACCATTATTGTTACTTTAAGCTTTTGCAGAAAGAGAAAACAGCTAAAACGGATTCTAATGAATGATGCTTTAGCTTACACTGTTTCTGTCAAGAAAATGACCTTTTCTTTATCATTATCATTATGGTATGAAGGATTAGGTTTAGTTTTAGAACCTGATTCACGCAACTACGTTTTGACCATTATTGTTACTTTCAAAGCTTTTGCAGAAGTAGAAACAGCTTAAACGTATTCTAATGAATGATGCTTTAGCTTACACTGTTTCTGTCAAGCAAATGAACTTTTTTTTATCATTATCATTATGGTATGAAGGATTAGGTTTAGTTTTAGAACATGATTCAGTCAACTACGTTTGGACCATTATTGTTACTTTCAAAAATTTTGCAGAAGGAGAAAACAGCTAAAACGGATTCTAATGAATGATGCTTTAGCTTACACTGTTTCTGTCAAGCAAATGAACTTTTTTATCATTATCATTATGGTATGAAGGATTAGGTTTAGTTTTAGAACCTGATTCACTCAACTACGTTTTGACCATTATTGTTACTTTAAGCTTTTGCAGAAAGAGAAAACAGCTAAAACGGAAGGGTAAGAGGAATGCTTTAGCTTACACTGTTTCTGTCAAGAAAATGACCTTTTCTTTATCATTATCATTATGGTATGAAGGATTAGGTTTAGTTTTAGAACCTGATTCACGCAACTACGTTTTGACCATTATTGTTACTTTCAAAGCTTTTGCAGAAGTAGAAACAGCTTAAACGTATTCTAATGAATGATGCTTTAGCTTACACTGTTTCTGTCAAGCAAATGACCTTTTTTTATCATTATCATTATGGTATGAAGGATTAGGTTTAGTTTTAGAACATGATTCAGTCAACTACGTTTGGACCATTTTTGTTACTTTTTAAAGCTTTTGCAGAAGGAGAAAACAGCTAAAACGGACTGTATGAAGAATGCTTTAGCTTACAACTGTTTCTAACAGGCAAATGACCTGTTTTCATCATTATCATTATGGTATAATGGATTAAGTATAGTTTTGGAACCTGATTCACTCAACTACGTTTTGACCATTTTTTTTACTTTTTAAAGCTTTTGCAGAAGGAGAAAACAGCTAAAACGGACTGTATGAAGAATGCTTTAGCTTACACTGTTTCTAACAGGCAAATGACCTGGTTTCATCATTATCATTATGGTATAATGGATTAAGTATAGTTTTGGAACCTGATTCACTCAACTACGTTTTGACCATTTTTGTTACTTTCAAAGCTTTTGCAGAAGGAGAAAACAGCTAAAACGGACTGTTTGAAGAATGCTTTAGCTTACACTGTTTCTGTCAAGCAAATGAACTTTTTTTATCATTATCATTATGGTATGAAGGATTAGGTTTAGTTTTAGAACATGAATCAGTCAACTACGTTTGGACCATTATTGTTACTTTCAAAAATTTTGCAGAAGGAGAAAACAGCTAAAACGGACTGTAAGAGGAATGCTTTAGCTTACACTGTTTCTGTCAAGAAAATGACCTTTTCTTTATCATTATCATTATGGTATGAAGAATTAGGTATAGTTGTTGAACCTGATTCACTCAACTATGTTTTGACCATTTTTGTACTTTCAAAGCTTTTGCAGAAACAGCTAAAACGGATTCTAATGAATGATGCTTTAGCTTACACTGTTTCTGTCAAGCAAATGAACTTTTTTCATTATTATCATTATGGTATGAAGGATTAGGTTTAGTTTTAGAACCTGATTCACTCAACTACGTTTTGACCATTATTGTTACTTTAAGCTTTTGCAGAAAGAGAAAACAGCTAAAACGGACTGTAAGAGGAATGCTTTAGCTTACACTGTTTCTGTCAAGAAAATGACCTTTTCTTTATCATTATCATTATGGTATGAAGGATTAGGTTTAGTTTTAGAACCTGATTCACGCAACTACGTTTTGACCATTATTGTTACTTTCAAAGCTTTTGCAGAAGGAGAAACAGCTAAAACGGACTCTATAAAGAAGGCTTTAGCTTGCACTGTTTCCATCAAACAAATCATGTCTTTTCATCATTTTCATTATGGTATGAAGGATTAGGTATAGTTCTAGAACCTGATTCATTCAACTACGTTTTGACCATTTTTGTTACTTTCAGAGCTTTTGCAGAAGGAGAAACAGCTAAAACGGATTCTAATGAATGATGCTTTAGCTTACACTGTTTCTGTCAAGCAAATTACCTTTATTCATCATTTTCATTATGGTGTGAAGGATTAAGTATAGTTTTAGAACCTGATTCACTCAACTACGTTTTGACCATTATTGTTACTTTAAGCTTTTGCAGAAGGAGAAAACAGCTAAAACGGACTGTAAGAGGAATGCTTTAGCTTACACTGTTTCTTTTAAGCAAATGACCTGTTTTTATCATTATCATTATGGTATGAAGAATTAGGTAGAGTTGTTGAACCTGATTCACTCAACTACGTATTGACCATTTTTGTTACTTTCAAAGCTTTAGGAGAAGGAGAACAGCTAAAACGGACTGTAAAGAGGAATGCTTTAGCTTACACTGTTTCTGTCAAGCAAATGAACTTTTTTTTATCATTATGGTATGAAGGATTAGGTTTAGTTTTAGAACATGATTCAGTCAACTACGTTTGGACCATTATTGTTACTTTCAAAAATTTTGCAGAAGGAGAAAACAGCTAAAACGGACTGTAAGAGGAATGCTTTAGCTTACACTGTTTCTGTCAAGAAAATGACCTTTTCTTTATCATTATCATTATGGTATGAAGAATTAGGTATAGTTGTTGAACCTGATTCACTCAACTATGTTTTGACCATTTTTGTACTTTCAAAGCTTTTGCAGAAACAGCTAAAACGGATTCTAATGAATGATGCTTTAGCTTACACTGTTTCTGTCAAGCAAATGAACTTTTTTCATTATTATCATTATGGTATGAAGGATTAGGTTTAGTTTTAGAACCTGATTCACGCAACTACGTTTTGACCATTATTGTTACTTTCAAAGCTTTTGCAGAAGTAGAAACAGCTAAAACGGATTCTAATGAATGATGCTTTAGCTTACACTGTTTCTATCAAACAAATGATGTCTTTTCATCATTATCATTATGGTATGAAGAATTAGGTATAGTTGTTTAACCTGATTCACTCAACTACGTTTTGACCATTTTTGTACTTTCAAAGCTTTTGCAGAAACAGCTAAAACGGATTCTAATGAATGATGCTTTAGCTTACACTGTTTCTGTCAAGCAAATGAACTTTTTTATCATTATCATTATGGTATGAAGGATTAGGTTTAGTTTTAGAACCTGATTCACTCAACTACGTTTTGACCATTATTGTTACTTTAAGCTTTTGCAGAAAGAGAAAACAGCTAAAACGGATTCTAATGAATGATGCTTTAGCTTACACTGTTTCTGTCAAGAAAATGACCTTTTCTTTATCATTATCATTATGGTATGAAGGATTAGGTTTAGTTTTAGAACCTGATTCACGCAACTACGTTTTGACCATTATTGTTACTTTCAAAGCTTTTGCAGAAGTAGAAACAGCTTAAACGTATTCTAATGAATGATGCTTTAGCTTACACTGTTTCTGTCAAGCAAATGAACTTTTTTTTATCATTATCATTATGGTATGAAGGATTAGGTTTAGTTTTAGAACATGATTCAGTCAACTACGTTTGGACCATTATTGTTACTTTCAAAAATTTTGCAGAAGGAGAAAACAGCTAAAACGGATTCTAATGAATGATGCTTTAGCTTACACTGTTTCTGTCAAGCAAATGAACTTTTTTATCATTATCATTATGGTATGAAGGATTAGGTTTAGTTTTAGAACCTGATTCACTCAACTACGTTTTGACCATTATTGTTACTTTAAGCTTTTGCAGAAAGAGAAAACAGCTAAAACGGAAGGGTAAGAGGAATGCTTTAGCTTACACTGTTTCTGTCAAGAAAATGACCTTTTCTTTATCATTATCATTATGGTATGAAGGATTAGGTTTAGTTTTAGAACCTGATTCACGCAACTACGTTTTGACCATTATTGTTACTTTCAAAGCTTTTGCAGAAGTAGAAACAGCTTAAACGTATTCTAATGAATGATGCTTTAGCTTACACTGTTTCTGTCAAGCAAATGACCTTTTTTTATCATTATCATTATGGTATGAAGGATTAGGTTTAGTTTTAGAACATGATTCAGTCAACTACGTTTGGACCATTTTTGTTACTTTTTAAAGCTTTTGCAGAAGGAGAAAACAGCTAAAACGGACTGTATGAAGAATGCTTTAGCTTACAACTGTTTCTAACAGGCAAATGACCTGTTTTCATCATTATCATTATGGTATAATGGATTAAGTATAGTTTTGGAACCTGATTCACTCAACTACGTTTTGACCATTTTTTTTACTTTTTAAAGCTTTTGCAGAAGGAGAAAACAGCTAAAACGGACTGTATGAAGAATGCTTTAGCTTACACTGTTTCTAACAGGCAAATGACCTGGTTTCATCATTATCATTATGGTATAATGGATTAAGTATAGTTTTGGAACCTGATTCACTCAACTACGTTTTGACCATTTTTGTTACTTTCAAAGCTTTTGCAGAAGGAGAAAACAGCTAAAACGGACTGTTTGAAGAATGCTTTAGCTTACACTGTTTCTGTCAAGCAAATGAACTTTTTTTATCATTATCATTATGGTATGAAGGATTAGGTTTAGTTTTAGAACATGAATCAGTCAACTACGTTTGGACCATTATTGTTACTTTCAAAAATTTTGCAGAAGGAGAAAACAGCTAAAACGGACTGTAAGAGGAATGCTTTAGCTTACACTGTTTCTGTCAAGAAAATGACCTTTTCTTTATCATTATCATTATGGTATGAAGAATTAGGTATAGTTGTTGAACCTGATTCACTCAACTATGTTTTGACCATTTTTGTACTTTCAAAGCTTTTGCAGAAACAGCTAAAACGGATTCTAATGAATGATGCTTTAGCTTACACTGTTTCTGTCAAGCAAATGAACTTTTTTCATTATTATCATTATGGTATGAAGGATTAGGTTTAGTTTTAGAACCTGATTCACTCAACTACGTTTTGACCATTATTGTTACTTTAAGCTTTTGCAGAAAGAGAAAACAGCTAAAACGGACTGTAAGAGGAATGCTTTAGCTTACACTGTTTCTGTCAAGAAAATGACCTTTTCTTTATCATTATCATTATGGTATGAAGGATTAGGTTTAGTTTTAGAACCTGATTCACGCAACTACGTTTTGACCATTATTGTTACTTTCAAAGCTTTTGCAGAAGGAGAAACAGCTAAAACGGACTCTATAAAGAAGGCTTTAGCTTGCACTGTTTCCATCAAACAAATCATGTCTTTTCATCATTTTCATTATGGTATGAAGGATTAGGTATAGTTCTAGAACCTGATTCATTCAACTACGTTTTGACCATTTTTGTTACTTTCAGAGCTTTTGCAGAAGGAGAAACAGCTAAAACGGATTCTAATGAATGATGCTTTAGCTTACACTGTTTCTGTCAAGCAAATTACCTTTATTCATCATTTTCATTATGGTGTGAAGGATTAAGTATAGTTTTAGAACCTGATTCACTCAACTACGTTTTGACCATTATTGTTACTTTAAGCTTTTGCAGAAGGAGAAAACAGCTAAAACGGACTGTAAGAGGAATGCTTTAGCTTACACTGTTTCTTTTAAGCAAATGACCTGTTTTTATCATTATCATTATGGTATGAAGAATTAGGTAGAGTTGTTGAACCTGATTCACTCAACTACGTATTGACCATTTTTGTTACTTTCAAAGCTTTAGGAGAAGGAGAACAGCTAAAACGGACTGTAAAGAGGAATGCTTTAGCTTACACTGTTTCTGTCAAGCAAATGAACTTTTTTTTATCATTATGGTATGAAGGATTAGGTTTAGTTTTAGAACCTGATTCACTCAACTACGTTTTGACCATTATTGTTACTTTAAGCTTTTGCAGAAAGAGAAAACAGCTAAAACGGATTCTAATGAATGATGCTTTAGCTTACACTGTTTCTGTCAAGAAAATGACCTTTTCTTTATCATTATCATTATGGTATGAAGGATTAGGTTTAGTTTTAGAACCTGATTCACGCAACTACGTTTTGACCATTATTGTTACTTTCAAAGCTTTTGCAGAAGTAGAAACAGCTTAAACGTATTCTAATGAATGATGCTTTAGCTTACACTGTTTCTGTCAAGCAAATGAACTTTTTTTTATCATTATCATTATGGTATGAAGGATTAGGTTTAGTTTTAGAACATGATTCAGTCAACTACGTTTGGACCATTATTGTTACTTTCAAAAATTTTGCAGAAGGAGAAAACAGCTAAAACGGACTGTAAGAGGAATGCTTTAGCTTACACTGTTTCTGTCAAGAAAATGACCTTTTCTTTATCATTATCATTATGGTATGAAGAATTAGGTATAGTTGTTGAACCTGATTCACTCAACTATGTTTTGACCATTTTTGTACTTTCAAAGCTTTTGCAGAAACAGCTAAAACGGATTCTAATGAATGATGCTTTAGCTTACACTGTTTCTGTCAAGCAAATGACCTTTTTTTATCATTATCATTATTGTATGAAGGATTAGGTTTAGTTTTAGAACCTGATTCACGCAACTACGTTTTGACCATTATTGTTACTTTCAAATCTTTTGCAGAAGCAGAAACAGCTAAAACGGATTCTAATGAATGATGCTTTACCTTACACTGTTTCTATCAAACAAATGATGTCTTTTCATCATTATCATTATGGTATGAAGAATTAGGTATAGTTGTTGAACCTGATTCACTCAACTACGTTTTGACCATTTTTGTACTTTCAAAGCTTTTGCAGAAACAGCTAAAACGGATTCTAATGAATGATGCTTTAGCTTACACTGTTTCTGTCAAGCAAATGAACTTTTTTTATCATTATCATTATGGTATGAAGGATTATGTTTAGTTTTAGAACCTGATTCACTCAACTACGTTTTGACCATTATTGTTACTTTAAGCTTTTGCAGAAGGAGAAAACAGCTAAAACGGACTGTAAGAGGAATGCTTTAGCTTACACTGTTTCTGTCAAGAAAATGAACTTTTTTCATCATTATCATTATGGTATGAAGAATTAGGTATAGTTGTTGAACCTGATTCACTCAACTATGTTTTGACCATTTTTGTTACTTTCAAAGCTTTAGGAGAAGGAGAACAGCTAAAACGGACTGTAAAGAGGAATGCTTTAGCTTACACTGTTTCTGTCAAGCAAATCAACTTTTTTTATCATTATCATTATGGTATGAAGGATTAGGTTTAGTTTTAGAACCTGATTCACTCAACTACGTTTTGACCATTATTGTTACTTTAAGCTTTTGCAGAAGGAGAAAACAGCTAAAACGGACTGTAAGAGGAATGCTTTAGCTTACACTGTTTCTGTCAAGAAAATGACCTTTTCTTTATCATTATCATTATGGTATGAAGGATTAGGTTTAGTTTTAGAACCTGATTCACGCAACTACGTTTTGACCATTATTGTTACTTTCAAAGCTTTTGCAGAAGGAGAAACGGCTAAAACGGACTCTATGAAGAAGGCTTTAGCTTGCACTGTTTCTGTCAAGCGAATTACCTTTATTCATCATTATCATTATGGTAGTAAGGATTAGGTTTAGTTTTAGAACCTGATTCACTCAACTACATTTTGACCATTATTGTTACTTTAAGCTTTTGCAGAAGGAGAAAACAGCTAAAACGGACTGTAAGAGGAATGCTTTAGCTTACACTGTTTCTGTCAAGAAAATGACCTTTTCTTTATCATTATCATTATGGTATGAAGAATTAGGTATAGTTGTTGAACCTGATTCACTCAACTATGTTTTGACCATTTTTGTACTTTCAAAGCTTTTGCAGAAACAGCTAAAACGGATTCTAATGAATGATGCTTTAGCTTACACTGTTTCTGTCAAGCAAATGAACTTTTTTCATTATTATCATTATGGTATGAAGGATTAGGTTTAGTTTTAGAACCTGATTCACGCAACTACGTTTTGACCATTATTGTTACTTTCAAAGCTTTTGCAGAAGTAGAAACAGCTAAAACGGATTCTAATGAATGATGCTTTAGCTTACACTGTTTCTGTCAAGCGAATTACCTTTATTCATCATTTTCATTATGGTGTGAAGGATTAAGTATAGTTTTAGAACCTGATTCACTCAACTACGTTTTGACCATTATTGTTACTTTAAGCTTTTGCAGAAGGAGAAAACAGCTAAAACGGACTGTAAGAGGAATGCTTTAGCTTACACTGTTTCTTTTAAGCAAATGACCTGTTTTTATCATTATCATTATGGTATGAAGAATTAGGTAGAGTTGTTGAACCTGATTCACTCAACTACGTATTGACCATTTTTGTTACTTTCAAATCTTTAGGAGAAGGAGAACAGCTAAAACGGACTGTAAAGAGGAATGCTTTAGCTTACACTGTTTCTGTCAAGCAAATGAACTTTTTTTATCATTATCATTATGGTATGAAGGATTAGGTTTAGTTTTAGAACATGATTCAGTCAACTACGTTTGGACCATTATTGTTACTTTCAAAAATTTTGCAGAAGGAGAAAACAGCTAAAACGGACTGTAAGAGGAATGCTTTAGCTTACACTGTTTCTGTCAAGAAAATGACCTTTTCTTTATCATTATCATTATGGTATGAAGAATTAGGTATAGTTGTTGAACCTGATTCACTCAACTATGTTTTGACCATTTTTGTACTTTCAAAGCTTTTGCAGAAACAGCTAAATTGGATTCTAATGAATGATGCTTTAGCTTACACTGTTTCTGTCAAGCAAATGAACTTTTTTCATTATTATCATTATGGTATGAAGGATTAGGTTTAGTTTTAGAACCTGATTCACGCAACTACGTTTTGACCATTATTGTTACTTTCAAAGCTTTTGCAGAAGTAGAAACAGCTAAAACGGATTCTAATGAATGATGATTTAGCTTACACTGTTTCTATCAAACAAATGATGTCTTTTCATCATTATCATTATGGTATGAAGAATTAGGTATAGTTGTTTAACCTGATTCACTCAACTACGTTTTGACCATTTTTGTACTTTCAAAGCTTTTGCAGAAACAGCTAAAACGGATTCTAATGAATGATGCTTTAGCTTACACTGTTTCTGTCAAGCAAATGAACTTTTTTATCATTATCATTATGGTATGAAGGATTAGGTTTAGTTTTAGAACCTGATTCACTCAACTACGTTTTGACCATTATTGTTACTTTAAGCTTTTGCAGAAAGAGAAAACAGCTAAAACGGATTCTAATGAATGATGCTTTAGCTTACACTGTTTCTGTCAAGAAAATGACCTTTTCTTTATCATTATCATTATGGTATGAAGGATTAGGTTTAGTTTTAGAACCTGATTCACGCAACTACGTTTTGACCATTATTGTTACTTTCAAAGCTTTTGCAGAAGTAGAAACAGCTTAAACGTATTCTAATGAATGATGCTTTAGCTTACACTGTTTCTGTCAAGCAAATGAACTTTTTTTTATCATTATCATTATGGTATGAAGGATTAGGTTTAGTTTTAGAACATGATTCAGTCAACTACGTTTGGACCATTATTGTTACTTTCAAAAATTTTGCAGAAGGAGAAAACAGCTAAAACGGATTCTAATGAATGATGCTTTAGCTTACACTGTTTCTGTCAAGCAAATGAACTTTTTTATCATTATCATTATGGTATGAAGGATTAGGTTTAGTTTTAGAACCTGATTCACTCAACTACGTTTTGACCATTATTGTTACTTTAAGCTTTTGCAGAAGGAGAAAACAGCTAAAACGGACTGTAAGAGGAATGCTTTAGCTTACACTGTTTCTGTCAAGAAAATGACCTTTTCTTTATCATTATCATTATGGTATGAAGAATTAGGTATAGTTGTTGAACCTGATTCACTCAACTATGTTTTGACCATTTTTGTACTTTCAAAGCTTTTGCAGAAACAGCTAAAACGGATTCTAATGAATGATGCTTTAGCTTACACTGTTTCTGTCAAGCAAATGAACTTTTTTCATTATTATCATTATGGTATGAAGGATTAGGTTTAGTTTTAGAACCTGATTCACTCAACTACGTTTTGACCATTATTGTTACTTTAAGCTTTTGCAGAAAGAGAAAACAGCTAAAACGGACTGTAAGAGGAATGCTTTAGCTTACACTGTTTCTGTCAAGAAAATGACCTTTTCTTTATCTCTATCATTATGGTATGAAGGATTAGGTTTAGTTTTAGAACCTGATTCACTCAACTACGTTTTGACCATTTTTGTTACTTTCAAAGCTTTAGGAGAAGGAGAAAACAGCTAAAACGGACTGTAAAGAGGAATGCTTTAGCTTACACTGTTTCTGTCAAGCAAATGAACTTTTTTTATCATTATCATTATGGTATGAAGATTAGGTTTAGTTTTAGAACATGATTCACTCAAATACGTTTTGACCATTATTGTTACTTTCAAAGCTTTTGCAGAAGCAGGAACAGCTAAAACGGATTCTAATGAATGATGCTTTACCTTACACTGTTTCTATCAAACAAATTACCTTTATTCATCATTATCATTATGGTATGAAGGATTAGGTATAGTTGTTGAACCTGTTTCACGCAACTACATTTTGACCATTATTGTTACTTTCAAAGCTTTTGCAGAAGTTGAAACAGCTAAAACGGATTTTAATGAATGATGCTTTAGCTTACACTGTTTCTGTCAAGCAAATGACCTTTTTTTATCATTATCATTATTGTATGAAGGATTAGGTTTAGTTTTAGAACCTGATTCACGCAACTACGTTTTGACCATTATTGTTACTTTCAAAGCTTTTGCAGAAGGAGAAACGGCTAAAACGGACTCTATGAAGAAGGCTTTAGCTTGCACTGTTTCTGTCAAGCGAATTACCTTTATTCATCATTATCATTATGGTAGTAAGGATTAGGTTTAGTTTTAGAACCTGATTCACTCAACTACATTTTGACCATTATTGTTACTTTAAGCTTTTGCAGAAGGAGAAAACAGCTAAAACGGACTGTAAGAGGAATGCTTTAGCTTACACTGTTTCTGTCAAGAAAATGACCTTTTCTTTATCATTATCATTATGGTATGAAGAATTAGGTATAGTTGTTGAACCTGATTCACTCAACTATGTTTTGACCATTTTTGTACTTTCAAAGCTTTTGCAGAAACAGCTAAAACGGATTCTAATGAATGATGCTTTAGCTTACACTGTTTCTGTCAAGCAAATGAACTTTTTTCATTATTATCATTATGGTATGAAGGATTAGGTTTAGTTTTAGAACCTGATTCACGCAACTACGTTTTGACCATTATTGTTACTTTCAAAGCTTTTGCAGAAGTAGAAACAGCTAAAACGGATTCTAATGAATGATGCTTTAGCTTACACTGTTTCTGTCAAGCGAATTACCTTTATTCATCATTTTCATTATGGTGTGAAGGATTAAGTATAGTTTTAGAACCTGATTCACTCAACTACGTTTTGACCATTATTGTTACTTTAAGCTTTTGCAGAAGGAGAAAACAGCTAAAACGGACTGTAAGAGGAATGCTTTAGCTTACACTGTTTCTTTTAAGCAAATGACCTGTTTTTATCATTATCATTATGGTATGAAGAATTAGGTAGAGTTGTTGAACCTGATTCACTCAACTACGTATTGACCATTTTTGTTACTTTCAAATCTTTAGGAGAAGGAGAACAGCTAAAACGGACTGTAAAGAGGAATGCTTTAGCTTACACTGTTTCTGTCAAGCAAATGAACTTTTTTTATCATTATCATTATGGTATGAAGGATTAGGTTTAGTTTTAGAACATGATTCAGTCAACTACGTTTGGACCATTATTGTTACTTTCAAAAATTTTGCAGAAGGAGAAAACAGCTAAAACGGACTGTAAGAGGAATGCTTTAGCTTACACTGTTTCTGTCAAGAAAATGACCTTTTCTTTATCATTATCATTATGGTATGAAGAATTAGGTATAGTTGTTGAACCTGATTCACTCAACTATGTTTTGACCATTTTTGTACTTTCAAAGCTTTTGCAGAAACAGCTAAAACGGATTCTAATGAATGATGCTTTAGCTTACACTGTTTCTGTCAAGCAAATGAACTTTTTTCATTATTATCATTATGGTATGAAGGATTAGGTTTAGTTTTAGAACCTGATTCACGCAACTACGTTTTGACCATTATTGTTACTTTCAAAGCTTTTGCAGAAGTAGAAACAGCTAAAACGGATTCTAATGAATGATGCTTTAGCTTACACTGTTTCTATCAAACAAATGATGTCTTTTCATCATTATCATTATGGTATGAAGAATTAGGTATAGTTGTTTAACCTGATTCACTCAACTACGTTTTGACCATTTTTGTACTTTCAAAGCTTTTGCAGAAACAGCTAAAACGGATTCTAATGAATGATGCTTTAGCTTACACTGTTTCTGTCAAGCAAATGAACTTTTTTATCATTATCATTATGGTATGAAGGATTAGGTTTAGTTTTAGAACCTGATTCACTCAACTACGTTTTGACCATTATTGTTACTTTAAGCTTTTGCAGAAAGAGAAAACAGCTAAAACGGATTCTAATGAATGATGCTTTAGCTTACACTGTTTCTGTCAAGAAAATGACCTTTTCTTTATCATTATCATTATGGTATGAAGGATTAGGTTTAGTTTTAGAACCTGATTCACGCAACTACGTTTTGACCATTATTGTTACTTTCAAAGCTTTTGCAGAAGTAGAAACAGCTTAAACGTATTCTAATGAATGATGCTTTAGCTTACACTGTTTCTGTCAAGCAAATGAACTTTTTTTTATCATTATCATTATGGTATGAAGGATTAGGTTTAGTTTTAGAACATGATTCAGTCAACTACGTTTGGACCATTATTGTTACTTTCAAAAATTTTGCAGAAGGAGAAAACAGCTAAAACGGATTCTAATGAATGATGCTTTAGCTTACACTGTTTCTGTCAAGCAAATGAACTTTTTTATCATTATCATTATGGTATGAAGGATTAGGTTTAGTTTTAGAACCTGATTCACTCAACTACGTTTTGACCATTATTGTTACTTTAAGCTTTTGCAGAAGGAGAAAACAGCTAAAACGGACTGTAAGAGGAATGCTTTAGCTTACACTGTTTCTGTCAAGAAAATGACCTTTTCTTTATCATTATCATTATGGTATGAAGAATTAGGTATAGTTGTTGAACCTGATTCACTCAACTATGTTTTGACCATTTTTGTACTTTCAAAGCTTTTGCAGAAACAGCTAAAACGGATTCTAATGAATGATGCTTTAGCTTACACTGTTTCTGTCAAGCAAATGAACTTTTTTCATTATTATCATTATGGTATGAAGGATTAGGTTTAGTTTTAGAACCTGATTCACTCAACTACGTTTTGACCATTATTGTTACTTTAAGCTTTTGCAGAAAGAGAAAACAGCTAAAACGGACTGTAAGAGGAATGCTTTAGCTTACACTGTTTCTGTCAAGAAAATGACCTTTTCTTTATCATTATCATTATGGTATGAAGGATTAGGTTTAGTTTTAGAACCTGATTCACGCAACTACGTTTTGACCATTATTGTTACTTTCAAAGCTTTTGCAGAAGGAGAAACAGCTAAAACGGACTCTATAAAGAAGGCTTTAGCTTGCACTGTTTCCATCAAACAAATCATGTCTTTTCATCATTTTCATTATGGTATGAAGGATTAGGTATAGTTCTAGAACCTGATTCATTCAACTACGTTTTGACCATTTTTGTTACTTTCAGAGCTTTTGCAGAAGGAGAAACAGCTAAAACGGATTCTAATGAATGATGCTTTAGCTTACACTGTTTCTGTCAAGCAAATTACCTTTATTCATCATTTTCATTATGGTGTGAAGGATTAAGTATAGTTTTAGAACCTGATTCACTCAACTACGTTTTGACCATTTTTGTACTTTCAAAGCTTTTGCAGAAACAGCTAAAACGGATTCTAATGAATGATGCTTTAGCTTACACTGTTTCTGTCAAGCAAATGAACTTTTTTATCATTATCATTATGGTATGAAGGATTAGGTTTAGTTTTAGAACCTGATTCACTCAACTACGTTTTGACCATTATTGTTACTTTAAGCTTTTGCAGAAAG
Organism: Pungitius pungitius; assembly: GCF_949316345.1. Classification (NCBI taxonomy): domain Eukaryota; kingdom Metazoa; phylum Chordata; class Actinopteri; order Perciformes; family Gasterosteidae; genus Pungitius; species Pungitius pungitius. The sequence continues at coordinate 7,086,509 of NC_084903.1, forward strand.
AGAAAACAGCTAAAACGGATTCTAATGAATGATGCTTTAGCTTACACTGTTTCTGTCAAGAAAATGACCTTTTCTTTATCATTATCATTATGGTATGAAGGATTAGGTTTAGTTTTAGAACCTGATTCACGCAACTACGTTTTGACCATTATTGTTACTTTCAAAGCTTTTGCAGAAGTAGAAACAGCTTAAACGTATTCTAATGAATGATGCTTTAGCTTACACTGTTTCTGTCAAGCAAATGAACTTTTTTTTATCATTATCATTATGGTATGAAGGATTAGGTTTAGTTTTAGAACATGATTCAGTCAACTACGTTTGGACCATTATTGTTACTTTCAAAAATTTTGCAGAAGGAGAAAACAGCTAAAACGGATTCTAATGAATGATGCTTTAGCTTACACTGTTTCTGTCAAGCAAATGAACTTTTTTATCATTATCATTATGGTATGAAGGATTAGGTTTAGTTTTAGAACCTGATTCACTCAACTACGTTTTGACCATTATTGTTACTTTAAGCTTTTGCAGAAGGAGAAAACAGCTAAAACGGACTGTAAGAGGAATGCTTTAGCTTACACTGTTTCTGTCAAGAAAATGACCTTTTCTTTATCATTATCATTATGGTATGAAGAATTAGGTATAGTTGTTGAACCTGATTCACTCAACTATGTTTTGACCATTTTTGTACTTTCAAAGCTTTTGCAGAAACAGCTAAAACGGATTCTAATGAATGATGCTTTAGCTTACACTGTTTCTGTCAAGCAAATGAACTTTTTTCATTATTATCATTATGGTATGAAGGATTAGGTTTAGTTTTAGAACCTGATTCACTCAACTACGTTTTGACCATTATTGTTACTTTAAGCTTTTGCAGAAAGAGAAAACAGCTAAAACGGACTGTAAGAGGAATGCTTTAGCTTACACTGTTTCTGTCAAGAAAATGACCTTTTCTTTATCATTATCATTATGGTATGAAGGATTAGGTTTAGTTTTAGAACCTGATTCACGCAACTACGTTTTGACCATTATTGTTACTTTCAAAGCTTTTGCAGAAGGAGAAACAGCTAAAACGGACTCTATAAAGAAGGCTTTAGCTTGCACTGTTTCCATCAAACAAATCATGTCTTTTCATCATTTTCATTATGGTATGAAGGATTAGGTATAGTTCTAGAACCTGATTCATTCAACTACGTTTTGACCATTTTTGTTACTTTCAGAGCTTTTGCAGAAGGAGAAACAGCTAAAACGGATTCTAATGAATGATGCTTTAGCTTACACTGTTTCTGTCAAGCAAATTACCTTTATTCATCATTTTCATTATGGTGTGAAGGATTAAGTATAGTTTTAGAACCTGATTCACTCAACTACGTTTTGACCATTATTGTTAGTTTAAGCTTTTGCAGAAGGAGAAAACAGCTAAAACGGACTGTAAAGAGGAATGCTTTAGCTTACACTGTTTCTGTCAAGCAAATGAACTTTTTTTTATCATTATGGTATGAAGGATTAGGTTTAGTTTTAGAACATGATTCAGTCAACTACGTTTGGACCATTATTGTTACTTTCAAAAATTTTGCAGAAGGAGAAAACAGCTAAAACGGACTGTAAGAGGAATGCTTTAGCTTACACTGTTTCTGTCAAGAAAATGACCTTTTCTTTATCATTATCATTATGGTATGAAGAATTAGGTATAGTTGTTGAACCTGATTCACTCAACTATGTTTTGACCATTTTTGTACTTTCAAAGCTTTTGCAGAAACAGCTAAAACGGATTCTAATGAATGATGCTTTAGCTTACACTGTTTCTGTCAAGCAAATGAACTTTTTTCATTATTATCATTATGGTATGAAGGATTAGGTTTAGTTTTAGAACCTGATTCACGCAACTACGTTTTGACCATTATTGTTACTTTCAAAGCTTTTGCAGAAGTAGAAACAGCTAAAACGGATTCTAATGAATGATGCTTTAGCTTACACTGTTTCTATCAAACAAATGATGTCTTTTCATCATTATCATTATGGTATGAAGAATTAGGTATAGTTGTTTAACCTGATTCACTCAACTACGTTTTGACCATTTTTGTACTTTCAAAGCTTTTGCAGAAACAGCTAAAACGGATTCTAATGAATGATGCTTTAGCTTACACTGTTTCTGTCAAGCAAATGAACTTTTTTATCATTATCATTATGGTATGAAGGATTAGGTTTAGTTTTAGAACCTGATTCACTCAACTACGTTTTGACCATTATTGTTACTTTAAGCTTTTGCAGAAAGAGAAAACAGCTAAAACGGATTCTAATGAATGATGCTTTAGCTTACACTGTTTCTGTCAAGAAAATGACCTTTTCTTTATCATTATCATTATGGTATGAAGGATTAGGTTTAGTTTTAGAACCTGATTCACGCAACTACGTTTTGACCATTATTGTTACTTTCAAAGCTTTTGCAGAAGTAGAAACAGCTTAAACGTATTCTAATGAATGATGCTTTAGCTTACACTGTTTCTGTCAAGCAAATGAACTTTTTTTTATCATTATCATTATGGTATGAAGGATTAGGTTTAGTTTTAGAACATGATTCAGTCAACTACGTTTGGACCATTATTGTTACTTTCAAAAATTTTGCAGAAGGAGAAAACAGCTAAAACGGATTCTAATGAATGATGCTTTAGCTTACACTGTTTCTGTCAAGCAAATGAACTTTTTTATCATTATCATTATGGTATGAAGGATTAGGTTTAGTTTTAGAACCTGATTCACTCAACTACGTTTTGACCATTATTGTTACTTTAAGCTTTTGCAGAAGGAGAAAACAGCTAAAACGGACTGTAAGAGGAATGCTTTAGCTTACACTGTTTCTGTCAAGAAAATGACCTTTTCTTTATCATTATCATTATGGTATGAAGAATTAGGTATAGTTGTTGAACCTGATTCACTCAACTATGTTTTGACCATTTTTGTACTTTCAAAGCTTTTGCAGAAACAGCTAAAACGGATTCTAATGAATGATGCTTTAGCTTACACTGTTTCTGTCAAGCAAATGAACTTTTTTCATTATTATCATTATGGTATGAAGGATTAGGTTTAGTTTTAGAACCTGATTCACTCAACTACGTTTTGACCATTATTGTTACTTTAAGCTTTTGCAGAAAGAGAAAACAGCTAAAACGGACTGTAAGAGGAATGCTTTAGCTTACACTGTTTCTGTCAAGAAAATGACCTTTTCTTTATCATTATCATTATGGTATGAAGGATTAGGTTTAGTTTTAGAACCTGATTCACGCAACTACGTTTTGACCATTATTGTTACTTTCAAAGCTTTTGCAGAAGGAGAAACAGCTAAAACGGACTCTATAAAGAAGGCTTTAGCTTGCACTGTTTCCATCAAACAAATCATGTCTTTTCATCATTTTCATTATGGTATGAAGGATTAGGTATAGTTCTAGAACCTGATTCATTCAACTACGTTTTGACCATTTTTGTTACTTTCAGAGCTTTTGCAGAAGGAGAAACAGCTAAAACGGATTCTAATGAATGATGCTTTAGCTTACACTGTTTCTGTCAAGCAAATTACCTTTATTCATCATTTTCATTATGGTGTGAAGGATTAAGTATAGTTTTAGAACCTGATTCACTCAACTACGTTTTGACCATTTTTGTACTTTCAAAGCTTTTGCAGAAACAGCTAAAACGGATTCTAATGAATGATGCTTTAGCTTACACTGTTTCTGTCAAGCAAATGAACTTTTTTATCATTATCATTATGGTATGAAGGATTAGGTTTAGTTTTAGAACCTGATTCACTCAACTACGTTTTGACCATTATTGTTACTTTAAGCTTTTGCAGAAAGAGAAAACAGCTAAAACGGATTCTAATGAATGATGCTTTAGCTTACACTGTTTCTGTCAAGAAAATGACCTTTTCTTTATCATTATCATTATGGTATGAAGGATTAGGTTTAGTTTTAGAACCTGATTCACGCAACTACGTTTTGACCATTATTGTTACTTTCAAAGCTTTTGCAGAAGTAGAAACAGCTTAAACGTATTCTAATGAATGATGCTTTAGCTTACACTGTTTCTGTCAAGCAAATGAACTTTTTTTTATCATTATCATTATGGTATGAAGGATTAGGTTTAGTTTTAGAACATGATTCAGTCAACTACGTTTGGACCATTATTGTTACTTTCAAAAATTTTGCAGAAGGAGAAAACAGCTAAAACGGATTCTAATGAATGATGCTTTAGCTTACACTGTTTCTGTCAAGCAAATGAACTTTTTTATCATTATCATTATGGTATGAAGGATTAGGTTTAGTTTTAGAACCTGATTCACTCAACTACGTTTTGACCATTATTGTTACTTTAAGCTTTTGCAGAAGGAGAAAACAGCTAAAACGGACTGTAAGAGGAATGCTTTAGCTTACACTGTTTCTGTCAAGAAAATGACCTTTTCTTTATCATTATCATTATGGTATGAAGAATTAGGTATAGTTGTTGAACCTGATTCACTCAACTATGTTTTGACCATTTTTGTACTTTCAAAGCTTTTGCAGAAACAGCTAAAACGGATTCTAATGAATGATGCTTTAGCTTACACTGTTTCTGTCAAGCAAATGAACTTTTTTCATTATTATCATTATGGTATGAAGGATTAGGTTTAGTTTTAGAACCTGATTCACTCAACTACGTTTTGACCATTATTGTTACTTTAAGCTTTTGCAGAAAGAGAAAACAGCTAAAACGGACTGTAAGAGGAATGCTTTAGCTTACACTGTTTCTGTCAAGAAAATGACCTTTTCTTTATCATTATCATTATGGTATGAAGGATTAGGTTTAGTTTTAGAACCTGATTCACGCAACTACGTTTTGACCATTATTGTTACTTTCAAAGCTTTTGCAGAAGGAGAAACAGCTAAAACGGACTCTATAAAGAAGGCTTTAGCTTGCACTGTTTCCATCAAACAAATCATGTCTTTTCATCATTTTCATTATGGTATGAAGGATTAGGTATAGTTCTAGAACCTGATTCATTCAACTACGTTTTGACCATTTTTGTTACTTTCAGAGCTTTTGCAGAAGGAGAAACAGCTAAAACGGATTCTAATGAATGATGCTTTAGCTTACACTGTTTCTGTCAAGCAAATTACCTTTATTCATCATTTTCATTATGGTGTGAAGGATTAAGTATAGTTTTAGAACCTGATTCACTCAACTACGTTTTGACCATTATTGTTAGTTTAAGCTTTTGCAGAAGGAGAAAACAGCTAAAACGGACTGTAAAGAGGAATGCTTTAGCTTACACTGTTTCTGTCAAGCAAATGAACTTTTTTTTATCATTATGGTATGAAGGATTAGGTTTAGTTTTAGAACATGATTCAGTCAACTACGTTTGGACCATTATTGTTACTTTCAAAAATTTTGCAGAAGGAGAAAACAGCTAAAACGGACTGTAAGAGGAATGCTTTAGCTTACACTGTTTCTGTCAAGAAAATGACCTTTTCTTTATCATTATCATTATGGTATGAAGAATTAGGTATAGTTGTTGAACCTGATTCACTCAACTATGTTTTGACCATTTTTGTACTTTCAAAGCTTTTGCAGAAACAGCTAAAACGGATTCTAATGAATGATGCTTTAGCTTACACTGTTTCTGTCAAGCAAATGAACTTTTTTCATTATTATCATTATGGTATGAAGGATTAGGTTTAGTTTTAGAACCTGATTCACGCAACTACGTTTTGACCATTATTGTTACTTTCAAAGCTTTTGCAGAAGTAGAAACAGCTAAAACGGATTCTAATGAATGATGCTTTAGCTTACACTGTTTCTATCAAACAAATGATGTCTTTTCATCATTATCATTATGGTATGAAGAATTAGGTATAGTTGTTTAACCTGATTCACTCAACTACGTTTTGACCATTTTTGTACTTTCAAAGCTTTTGCAGAAACAGCTAAAACGGATTCTAATGAATGATGCTTTAGCTTACACTGTTTCTGTCAAGCAAATGAACTTTTTTATCATTATCATTATGGTATGAAGGATTAGGTTTAGTTTTAGAACCTGATTCACTCAACTACGTTTTGACCATTATTGTTACTTTAAGCTTTTGCAGAAAGAGAAAACAGCTAAAACGGATTCTAATGAATGATGCTTTAGCTTACACTGTTTCTGTCAAGAAAATGACCTTTTCTTTATCATTATCATTATGGTATGAAGGATTAGGTTTAGTTTTAGAACCTGATTCACGCAACTACGTTTTGACCATTATTGTTACTTTCAAAGCTTTTGCAGAAGTAGAAACAGCTTAAACGTATTCTAATGAATGATGCTTTAGCTTACACTGTTTCTGTCAAGCAAATGAACTTTTTTTATCATTATCATTATGGTATGAAGGATTAGGTTTAGTTTTAGAACATGATTCAGTCAACTACGTTTGGACCATTATTGTTACTTTCAAAAATTTTGCAGAAGGAGAAAACAGCTAAAACGGATTCTAATGAATGATGCTTTAGCTTACACTGTTTCTGTCAAGCAAATGAACTTTTTTATCATTATCATTATGGTATGAAGGATTAGGTTTAGTTTTAGAACCTGATTCACTCAACTACGTTTTGACCATTATTGTTACTTTAAGCTTTTGCAGAAAGAGAAAACAGCTAAAACGGAAGGGTAAGAGGAATGCTTTAGCTTACACTGTTTCTGTCAAGAAAATGACCTTTTCTTTATCATTATCATTATGGTATGAAGGATTAGGTTTAGTTTTAGAACCTGATTCACGCAACTACGTTTTGACCATTATTGTTACTTTCAAAGCTTTTGCAGAAGTAGAAACAGCTTAAACGTATTCTAATTAATGATGCTTTAGCTTACACTGTTTCTGTCAAGCAAATGACCTTTTTTTATCATTATCATTATGGTATGAAGGATTAGGTTTAGTTTTAGAACATGACTCAGTCAACTACGTTTGGACCATTTTTGTTACTTTTTAAAGCTTTTGCAGAAGGAGAAAACAGCTAAAACGGACTGTATGAAGAATGCTTTAGCTTACAACTGTTTCTAACAGGCAAATGACCTGTTTTCATCATTATCATTATGGTATAATGGATTAAGTATAGTTTTGGAACCTGATTCACTCAACTACGTTTTGACCATTTTTTTTACTTTTTAAAGCTTTTGCAGAAGGAGAAAACAGCTAAAACGGACTGTTTGAAGAATGCTTTAGCTTACACTGTTTCTGTCAAGCAAATGAACTTTTTTTATCATTATCATTATGGTATGAAGGATTAGGTTTAGTTTTAGAACATGAATCAGTCAACTACGTTTGGACCATTATTGTTACTTTCAAAAATTTTGCAGAAGGAGAAAACAGCTAAAACGGACTGTAAGAGGAATGCTTTAGCTTACACTGTTTCTGTCAAGAAAATGACCTTTTCTTTATCATTATCATTATGGTATGAAGAATTAGGTATAGTTGTTGAACCTGATTCACTCAACTATGTTTTGACCATTTTTGTACTTTCAAAGCTTTTGCAGAAACAGCTAAAACGGATTCTAATGAATGATGCTTTAGCTTACACTGTTTCTGTCAAGCAAATGAACTTTTTTCATTATTATCATTATGGTATGAAGGATTAGGTTTAGTTTTAGAACCTGATTCACTCAACTACGTTTTGACCATTATTGTTACTTTAAGCTTTTGCAGAAAGAGAAAACAGCTAAAACGGACTGTAAGAGGAATGCTTTAGCTTACACTGTTTCTGTCAAGAAAATGACCTTTTCTTTATCATTATCATTATGGTATGAAGGATTAGGTTTAGTTTTAGAACCTGATTCACGCAACTACGTTTTGACCATTATTGTTACTTTCAAAGCTTTTGCAGAAGGAGAAACAGCTAAAACGGACTCTATAAAGAAGGCTTTAGCTTGCACTGTTTCCATCAAACAAATCATGTCTTTTCATCATTTTCATTATGGTATGAAGGATTAGGTATAGTTCTAGAACCTGATTCATTCAACTACGTTTTGACCATTTTTGTTACTTTCAGAGCTTTTGCAGAAGGAGAAACAGCTAAAACGGATTCTAATGAATGATGCTTTAGCTTACACTGTTTCTGTCAAGCAAATTACCTTTATTCATCATTTTCATTATGGTGTGAAGGATTAAGTATAGTTTTAGAACCTGATTCACTCAACTACGTTTTGACCATTATTGTTACTTTAAGCTTTTGCAGAAGGAGAAAACAGCTAAAACGGACTGTAAGAGGAATGCTTTAGCTTACACTGTTTCTTTTAAGCAAATGACCTGTTTTTATCATTATCATTATGGTATGAAGAATTAGGTAGAGTTGTTGAACCTGATTCACTCAACTACGTATTGACCATTTTTGTTACTTTCAAAGCTTTAGGAGAAGGAGAACAGCTAAAACGGACTGTAAAGAGGAATGCTTTAGCTTACACTGTTTCTGTCAAGCAAATGAACTTTTTTTTATCATTATGGTATGAAGGATTAGGTTTAGTTTTAGAACATGATTCAGTCAACTACGTTTGGACCATTATTGTTACTTTCAAAAATTTTGCAGAAGGAGAAAACAGCTAAAACGGACTGTAAGAGGAATGCTTTAGCTTACACTGTTTCTGTCAAGAAAATGACCTTTTCTTTATCATTATCATTATGGTATGAAGAATTAGGTATAGTTGTTGAACCTGATTCACTCAACTATGTTTTGACCATTTTTGTACTTTCAAAGCTTTTGCAGAAACAGCTAAAACGGATTCTAATGATTGATGCTTTAGCTTACACTGTTTCTGTCAAGCAAATGAACTTTTTTCATTATTATCATTATGGTATGAAGGATTAGGTTTAGTTTTAGAACCTGATTCACGCAACTACGTTTTGACCATTATTGTTACTTTCAAAGCTTTTGCAGAAGTAGAAACAGCTAAAACGGATTCTAATGAATGATGCTTTAGCTTACACTGTTTCTATCAAACAAATGATGTCTTTTCATCATTATCATTATGGTATGAAGAATTAGGTATAGTTGTTTAACCTGATTCACTCAACTACGTTTTGACCATTTTTGTACTTTCAAAGCTTTTGCAGAAACAGCTAAAACGGATTCTAATGAATGATGCTTTAGCTTACACTGTTTCTGTCAAGCAAATGAACTTTTTTATCATTATCATTATGGTATGAAGGATTAGGTTTAGTTTTAGAACCTGATTCACTCAACTACGTTTTGACCATTATTGTTACTTTAAGCTTTTGCAGAAAGAGAAAACAGCTAAAACGGATTCTAATGAATGATGCTTTAGCTTACACTGTTTCTGTCAAGAAAATGACCTTTTCTTTATCATTATCATTATGGTATGAAGGATTAGGTTTAGTTTTAGAACCTGATTCACGCAACTACGTTTTGACCATTATTGTTACTTTCAAAGCTTTTGCAGAAGTAGAAACAGCTTAAACGTATTCTAATGAATGATGCTTTAGCTTACACTGTTTCTGTCAAGCAAATGAACTTTTTTTTATCATTATCATTATGGTATGAAGGATTAGGTTTAGTTTTAGAACATGATTCAGTCAACTACGTTTGGACCATTATTGTTACTTTCAAAAATTTTGCAGAAGGAGAAAACAGCTAAAACGGACTGTAAGAGGAATGCTTTAGCTTACACTGTTTCTGTCAAGAAAATGACCTTTTCTTTATCATTATCATTATGGTATGAAGAATTAGGTATAGTTGTTGAACCTGATTCACTCAACTATGTTTTGACCATTTTTGTACTTTCAAAGCTTTTGCAGAAACAGCTAAAACGGATTCTAATGAATGATGCTTTAGCTTACACTGTTTCTGTCAAGCAAATGACCTTTTTTTATCATTATCATTATTGTATGAAGGATTAGGTTTAGTTTTAGAACCTGATTCACGCAACTACGTTTTGACCATTATTGTTACTTTCAAATCTTTTGCAGAAGCAGAAACAGCTAAAACGGATTCTAATGAATGATGCTTTACCTTACACTGTTTCTATCAAACAAATGATGTCTTTTCATCATTATCATTATGGTATGAAGAATTAGGTATAGTTGTTGAACCTGATTCACTCAACTACGTTTTGACCATTTTTGTACTTTCAAAGCTTTTGCAGAAACAGCTAAAACGGACTGTAAAGAGGAATGCTTTAGCTTACACTGTTTCTGTCAAGCAAATGAACTTTTTTTTATCATTATGGTATGAAGGATTAGGTTTAGTTTTAGAACATGATTCAGTCAACTACGTTTGGACCATTATTGTTACTTTCAAAAATTTTGCAGAAGGAGAAAACAGCTAAAACGGACTGTAAGAGGAATGCTTTAGCTTACACTGTTTCTGTCAAGAAAATGACCTTTTCTTTATCATTATCATTATGGTATGAAGAATTAGGTATAGTTGTTGAACCTGATTCACTCAACTATGTTTTGACCATTTTTGTACTTTCAAAGCTTTTGCAGAAACAGCTAAAACGGATTCTAATGATTGATGCTTTAGCTTACACTGTTTCTGTCAAGCAAATGAACTTTTTTCATTATTATCATTATGGTATGAAGGATTAGGTTTAGTTTTAGAACCTGATTCACGCAACTACGTTTTGACCATTATTGTTACTTTCAAAGCTTTTGCAGAAGTAGAAACAGCTAAAACGGATTCTAATGAATGATGCTTTAGCTTACACTGTTTCTATCAAACAAATGATGTCTTTTCATCATTATCATTATGGTATGAAGAATTAGGTATAGTTGTTTAACCTGATTCACTCAACTACGTTTTGACCATTTTTGTACTTTCAAAGCTTTTGCAGAAACAGCTAAAACGGATTCTAATGAATGATGCTTTAGCTTACACTGTTTCTGTCAAGCAAATGAACTTTTTTATCATTATCATTATGGTATGAAGGATTAGGTTTAGTTTTAGAACCTGATTCACTCAACTACGTTTTGACCATTATTGTTACTTTAAGCTTTTGCAGAAAGAGAAAACAGCTAAAACGGATTCTAATGAATGATGCTTTAGCTTACACTGTTTCTGTCAAGAAAATGACCTTTTCTTTATCATTATCATTATGGTATGAAGGATTAGGTTTAGTTTTAGAACCTGATTCACGCAACTACGTTTTGACCATTATTGTTACTTTCAAAGCTTTTGCAGAAGTAGAAACAGCTTAAACGTATTCTAATGAATGATGCTTTAGCTTACACTGTTTCTGTCAAGCAAATGAACTTTTTTTTATCATTATCATTATGGTATGAAGGATTAGGTTTAGTTTTAGAACATGATTCAGTCAACTACGTTTGGACCATTATTGTTACTTTCAAAAATTTTGCAGAAGGAGAAAACAGCTAAAACGGACTGTAAGAGGAATGCTTTAGCTTACACTGTTTCTGTCAAGAAAATGACCTTTTCTTTATCATTATCATTATGGTATGAAGAATTAGGTATAGTTGTTGAACCTGATTCACTCAACTATGTTTTGACCATTTTTGTACTTTCAAAGCTTTTGCAGAAACAGCTAAAACGGATTCTAATGAATGATGCTTTAGCTTACACTGTTTCTGTCAAGCAAATGACCTTTTTTTATCATTATCATTATTGTATGAAGGATTAGGTTTAGTTTTAGAACCTGATTCACGCAACTACGTTTTGACCATTATTGTTACTTTCAAATCTTTTGCAGAAGCAGAAACAGCTAAAACGGATTCTAATGAATGATGCTTTACCTTACACTGTTTCTATCAAACAAATGATGTCTTTTCATCATTATCATTATGGTATGAAGAATTAGGTATAGTTGTTGAACCTGATTCACTCAACTACGTTTTGACCATTTTTGTACTTTCAAAGCTTTTGCAGAAACAGCTAAAACGGATTCTAATGAATGATGCTTTAGCTTACACTGTTTCTGTCAAGCAAATGAACTTTTTTTATCATTATCATTATGGTATGAAGGATTATGTTTAGTTTTAGAACCTGATTCACTCAACTACGTTTTGACCATTATTGTTACTTTAAGCTTTTGCAGAAGGAGAAAACAGCTAAAACGGACTGTAAGAGGAATGCTTTAGCTTACACTGTTTCTGTCAAGAAAATGAACTTTTTTCATCATTATCATTATGGTATGAAGAATTAGGTATAGTTGTTGAACCTGATTCACTCAACTATGTTTTGACCATTTTTGTTACTTTCAAAGCTTTAGGAGAAGGAGAACAGCTAAAACGGACTGTAAAGAGGAATGCTTTAGCTTACACTGTTTCTGTCAAGCAAATCAACTTTTTTTATCATTATCATTATGGTATGAAGGATTAGGTTTAGTTTTAGAACCTGATTCACTCAACTACGTTTTGACCATTATTGTTACTTTAAGCTTTTGCAGAAGGAGAAAACAGCTAAAACGGACTGTAAGAGGAATGCTTTAGCTTACACTGTTTCTGTCAAGAAAATCAACTTTTTTTATCATTATCATTATGGTATGAAGGATTAGGTATAGGTGTAGAACCTGATTCACTCAACTACGTATTGACCATTTTTGTTACTTTCAAAGCTTTAGGAGAAGGAGAAAACAGCTAAAACGGACTGTAAAGAGGAATGCTTTAGCTTACACTGTTTCTGTCAAGCAAATGAACTTTTTTTATCATTATCATTATGGTATGAAGATTAGGTTTAGTTTTAGAACATGATTCACTCAAATACGTTTTGACCATTATTGTTACTTTCAAAGCTTTTGCAGAAGCAGGAACAGCTAAAACGGATTCTAATGAATGATGCTTTACCTTACACTGTTTCTATCAAACAAATTACCTTTATTCATCATTATCATTATGGTATGAAGGATTAGGTAGAGTTGTTGAACCTGATTCACTCAACTATGTTTTGACCATTATTGTTACTTTCAAAGCTTTTGCAGAAGGAGAAAACAGCTAGAACGGACTGTATGAGGAATGCTTTAGCTTACACTGTTTCTGTCAAGAGAATGACCTTTTTTTATCATTATTATTATTATTATGGTATTAAGGATTAGGTATAGTTGTTGAACCGGATTCACTCAACTACGTTTTGACCATTTTTGTTACTTTCAAAGCTTTTGCAGAAGCAGAAACAGCTAAAACGGATTCTAATGAATGATGCTTTAGCTTACACTGTTTTTATCAAGCAAATGACCTTTATTCATCATTACCTTATGGTATGAAGGATTAGGTATAGTTGTTGAACCTGTTTCACGCAACTACATTTTGACCATTATTGTTACTTTCAAAGCTTTTGCAGAAGTTGAAACAGCTAAAACGGATTTTAATGAATGATGCTTTAGCTTACACTGTTTCTGTCAAGCAAATGACCTTTTTTTATCATTATCATTATTGTATGAAGGATTAGGTTTAGTTTTAGAACCTGATTCACGCAACTACGTTTTGACCATTATTGTTACTTTCAAAGCTTTTGCAGAAGGAGAAACGGCTAAAACGGACTCTATGAAGAAGGCTTTAGCTTGCACTGTTTCTGTCAAGCGAATTACCTTTATTCATCATTATCATTATGGTAGTAAGGATTAGGTTTAGTTTTAGAACCTGATTCACTCAACTACATTTTGACCATTATTGTTACTTTAAGCTTTTGCAGAAGGAGAAAACAGCTAAAACGGACTGTAAGAGGAATGCTTTAGCTTACACTGTTTCTGTCAAGAAAATGACCTTTTCTTTATCATTATCATTATGGTATGAAGAATTAGGTATAGTTGTTGAACCTGATTCACTCAACTATGTTTTGACCATTTTTGTACTTTCAAAGCTTTTGCAGAAACAGCTAAAACGGATTCTAATGAATGATGCTTTAGCTTACACTGTTTCTGTCAAGCAAATGACCTTTTTTTATCATTATCATTATTGTATGAAGGATTAGGTTTAGTTTTAGAACCTGATTCACGCAACTACGTTTTGACCATTATTGTTACTTTCAAATCTTTTGCAGAAGCAGAAACAGCTAAAACGGATTCTAATGAATGATGCTTTACCTTACACTGTTTCTATCAAACAAATGATGTCTTTTCATCATTATCATTATGGTATGAAGAATTAGGTATAGTTGTTGAACCTGATTCACTCAACTACGTTTTGACCATTTTTGTACTTTCAAAGCTTTTGCAGAAACAGCTAAAACGGATTCTAATGAATGATGCTTTAGCTTACACTGTTTCTGTCAAGCAAATGAACTTTTTTTATCATTATCATTATGGTATGAAGGATTATGTTTAGTTTTAGAACCAGATTCACTCAACTACGTTTTGACCATTTTTGTTACTTTCAAAGCTTTAGGAGAAGGAGAACAGCTAAAACGGACTGTAAAGAGGAATGCTTTAGCTTACACTGTTTCTGTCAAGCAAATCAACTTTTTTTATCATTATCATTATGGTATGAAGGATTAGGTTTAGTTTTAGAACCTGATTCACTCAACTACGTTTTGACCATTATTGTTACTTTAAGCTTTTGCAGAAGGAGAAAACAGCTAAAACGGACTGTAAGAGGAATGCTTTAGCTTACACTGTTTCTGTCAAGAAAATCAACTTTTTTTATCATTATCATTATGGTATGAAGGATTAGGTATAGGTGTAGAACCTGATTCACTCAACTACGTATTGACCATTTTTGTTACTTTCAAAGCTTTAGGAGAAGGAGAAAACAGCTAAAACGGACTGTAAAGAGGAATGCTTTAGCTTACACTGTTTCTGTCAAGCAAATGAACTTTTTTTATCATTATCATTATGGTATGAAGATTAGGTTTAGTTTTAGAACATGATTCACTCAAATACGTTTTGACCATTATTGTTACTTTCAAAGCTTTTGCAGAAGCAGGAACAGCTAAAACGGATTCTAATGAATGATGCTTTACCTTACACTGTTTCTATCAAACAAATTACCTTTATTCATCATTATCATTATGGTATGAAGGATTAGGTAGAGTTGTTGAACCTGATTCACTCAACTATGTTTTGACCATTATTGTTACTTTCAAAGCTTTTGCAGAAGGAGAAAACAGCTAGAACGGACTGTATGAGGAATGCTTTAGCTTACACTGTTTCTGTCAAGAGAATGACCTTTTTTTATCATTATTATTATTATTATGGTATTAAGGATTAGGTATAGTTGTTGAACCGGATTCACTCAACTACGTTTTGACCATTTTTGTTACTTTCAAAGCTTTTGCAGAAGCAGAAACAGCTAAAACGGATTCTAATGAATGATGCTTTAGCTTACACTGTTTTTATCAAGCAAATGACCTTTATTCATCATTAACATTATGGTATGAAGGATTAGGTATAGTTGTTGAACCTGTTTCACGCAACTACATTTTGACCATTATTGTTACTTTCAAAGCTTTTGCAGAAGTTGAAACAGCTAAAACGGATTTTAATGAATGATGCTTTAGCTTACACTGTTTCTGTCAAGCAAATGACCTTTTTTTATCATTATCATTATTGTATGAAGGATTAGGTTTAGTTTTAGAACCTGATTCACGCAACTACGTTTTGACCATTATTGTTACTTTCAAAGCTTTTGCAGAAGGAGAAACGGCTAAAACGGACTCTATGAAGAAGGCTTTAGCTTGCACTGTTTCTGTCAAGCGAATTACCTTTATTCATCATTATCATTATGGTAGTAAGGATTAGGTTTAGTTTTAGAACCTGATTCACTCAACTACATTTTGACCATTATTGTTACTTTAAGCTTTTGCAGAAGGAGAAAACAGCTAAAACGGACTGTAAGAGGAATGCTTTAGCTTACACTGTTTCTGTCAAGAAAATGACCTTTTCTTTATCATTATCATTATGGTATGAAGAATTAGGTATAGTTGTTGAACCTGATTCACTCAACTATGTTTTGACCATTTTTGTACTTTCAAAGCTTTTGCAGAAACAGCTAAAACGGATTCTAATGAATGATGCTTTAGCTTACACTGTTTCTGTCAAGCAAATGAACTTTTTTCATTATTATCATTATGGTATGAAGGATTAGGTTTAGTTTTAGAACCTGATTCACGCAACTACGTTTTGACCATTATTGTTACTTTCAAAGCTTTTGCAGAAGTAGAAACAGCTAAAACGGATTCTAATGAATGATGCTTTAGCTTACACTGTTTCTGTCAAGCGAATTACCTTTATTCATCATTTTCATTATGGTGTGAAGGATTAAGTATAGTTTTAGAACCTGATTCACTCAACTACGTTTTGACCATTATTGTTACTTTAAGCTTTTGCAGAAGGAGAAAACAGCTAAAACGGACTGTAAGAGGAATGCTTTAGCTTACACTGTTTCTTTTAAGCAAATGACCTGTTTTTATCATTATCATTATGGTATGAAGAATTAGGTAGAGTTGTTGAACCTGATTCACTCAACTACGTATTGACCATTTTTGTTACTTTCAAATCTTTAGGAGAAGGAGAACAGCTAAAACGGACTGTAAAGAGGAATGCTTTAGCTTACACTGTTTCTGTCAAGCAAATGAACTTTTTTTTATCATTATCATTATGGTATGAAGGATTAGGTTTAGTTTTAGAACATGATTCAGTCAACTACGTTTGGACCATTATTGTTACTTTCAAAAATTTTGCAGAAGGAGAAAACAGCTAAAACGGATTCTAATGAATGATGCTTTAGCTTACACTGTTTCTGTCAAGCAAATGAACTTTTTTATCATTATCATTATGGTATGAAGAATTAGGTATAGTTGTTTAACCTGATTCACTCAACTACGTTTTGACCATTTTTGTACTTTCAAAGCTTTTGCAGAAACAGCTAAAACGGATTCTAATGAATGATGCTTTAGCTTACACTGTTTCTGTCAAGCAAATGAACTTTTTTATCATTATCATTATGGTATGAAGGATTAGGTTTAGTTTTAGAACCTGATTCACTCAACTACGTTTTGACCATTATTGTTACTTTAAGCTTTTGCAGAAAGAGAAAACAGCTAAAACGGATTCTAATGAATGATGCTTTAGCTTACACTGTTTCTGTCAAGAAAATGACCTTTTCTTTATCATTATCATTATGGTATGAAGGATTAGGTTTAGTTTTAGAACCCGATTCACGCAACTACGTTTTGACCATTATTGTTACTTTCAAAGCTTTTGCAGAAGTAGAAACAGCTTAAACGTATTCTAATGAATGATGCTTTAGCTTACACTGTTTCTGTCAAGCAAATGAACTTTTTTTTATCATTATCATTATGGTATGAAGGATTAGGTTTAGTTTTAGAACATGATTCAGTCAACTACGTTTGGACCATTATTGTTACTTTCAAAAATTTTGCAGAAGGAGAAAACAGCTAAAACGGACTGTAAGAGGAATGCTTTAGCTTACACTGTTTCTGTCAAGAAAATGACCTTTTCTTTATCATTATCATTATGGTATGAAGAATTAGGTATAGTTGTTGAACCTGATTCACTCAACTATGTTTTGACCATTTTTGTACTTTCAAAGCTTTTGCAGAAACAGCTAAAACGGATTCTAATGAATGATGCTTTAGCTTACACTGTTTCTGTCAAGCAAATGACCTTTTTTTATCATTATCATTATTGTATGAAGGATTAGGTTTAGTTTTAGAACCTGATTCACGCAACTACGTTTTGACCATTATTGTTACTTTCAAATCTTTTGCAGAAGCAGAAACAGCTAAAACGGATTCTAATGAATGATGCTTTACCTTACACTGTTTCTATCAAACAAATGATGTCTTTTCATCATTATCATTATGGTATGAAGAATTAGGTATAGTTGTTGAACCTGATTCACTCAACTACGTTTTGACCATTTTTGTACTTTCAAAGCTTTTGCAGAAACAGCTAAAACGGATTCTAATGAATGATGCTTTAGCTTACACTGTTTCTGTCAAGCAAATGAACTTTTTTTATCATTATCATTATGGTATGAAGGATTATGTTTAGTTTTAGAACCTGATTCACTCAACTACGTTTTGACCATTATTGTTACTTTAAGCTTTTGCAGAAGGAGAAAACAGCTAAAACGGACTGTAAGAGGAATGCTTTAGCTTACACTGTTTCTGTCAAGAAAATGAACTTTTTTCATCATTATCATTATGGTATGAAGAATTAGGTATAGTTGTTGAACCTGATTCACTCAACTATGTTTTGACCATTTTTGTTACTTTCAAAGCTTTAGGAGAAGGAGAACAGCTAAAACGGACTGTAAAGAGGAATGCTTTAGCTTACACTGTTTCTGTCAAGCAAATCAACTTTTTTTATCATTATCATTATGGTATGAAGGATTAGGTTTAGTTTTAGAACCTGATTCACTCAACTACGTTTTGACCATTATTGTTACTTTAAGCTTTTGCAGAAGGAGAAAACAGCTAAAACGGACTGTAAGAGGAATGCTTTAGCTTACACTGTTTCTGTCAAGAAAATCAACTTTTTTTATCATTATCATTATGGTATGAAGGATTAGGTATAGGTGTAGAACCTGATTCACTCAACTACGTATTGACCATTTTTGTTACTTTCAAAGCTTTAGGAGAAGGAGAAAACAGCTAAAACGGACTGTAAAGAGGAATGCTTTAGCTTACACTGTTTCTGTCAAGCAAATGAACTTTTTTTATCATTATCATTATGGTATGAAGATTAGGTTTAGTTTTAGAACATGATTCACTCAAATACGTTTTGACCATTATTGTTACTTTCAAAGCTTTTGCAGAAGCAGGAACAGCTAAAACGGATTCTAATGAATGATGCTTTACCTTACACTGTTTCTATCAAACAAATTACCTTTATTCATCATTATCATTATGGTATGAAGGATTAGGTAGAGTTGTTGAACCTGATTCACTCAACTATGTTTTGACCATTATTGTTACTTTCAAAGCTTTTGCAGAAGGAGAAAACAGCTAGAACGGACTGTATGAGGAATGCTTTAGCTTACACTGTTTCTGTCAAGAGAATGACCTTTTTTTATCATTATTATTATTATTATGGTATTAAGGATTAGGTATAGTTGTTGAACCGGATTCACTCAACTACGTTTTGACCATTTTTGTTACTTTCAAAGCTTTTGCAGAAGCAGAAACAGCTAAAACGGATTCTAATGAATGATGCTTTAGCTTACACTGTTTTTATCAAGCAAATGACCTTTATTCATCATTACCTTATGGTATGAAGGATTAGGTATAGTTGTTGAACCTGTTTCACGCAACTACATTTTGACCATTATTGTTACTTTCAAAGCTTTTGCAGAAGTTGAAACAGCTAAAACGGATTTTAATGAATGATGCTTTAGCTTACACTGTTTCTGTCAAGCAAATGACCTTTTTTTATCATTATCATTATTGTATGAAGGATTAGGTTTAGTTTTAGAACCTGATTCACGCAACTACGTTTTGACCATTATTGTTACTTTCAAAGCTTTTGCAGAAGGAGAAACGGCTAAAACGGACTCTATGAAGAAGGCTTTAGCTTGCACTGTTTCTGTCAAGCGAATTACCTTTATTCATCATTATCATTATGGTAGTAAGGATTAGGTTTAGTTTTAGAACCTGATTCACTCAACTACATTTTGACCATTATTGTTACTTTAAGCTTTTGCAGAAGGAGAAAACAGCTAAAACGGACTGTAAGAGGAATGCTTTAGCTTACACTGTTTCTGTCAAGAAAATGACCTTTTCTTTATCATTATCATTATGGTATGAAGAATTAGGTATAGTTGTTGAACCTGATTCACTCAACTATGTTTTGACCATTTTTGTACTTTCAAAGCTTTTGCAGAAACAGCTAAAACGGATTCTAATGAATGATGCTTTAGCTTACACTGTTTCTGTCAAGCAAATGACCTTTTTTTATCATTATCATTATTGTATGAAGGATTAGGTTTAGTTTTAGAACCTGATTCACGCAACTACGTTTTGACCATTATTGTTACTTTCAAATCTTTTGCAGAAGCAGAAACAGCTAAAACGGATTCTAATGAATGATGCTTTACCTTACACTGTTTCTATCAAACAAATGATGTCTTTTCATCATTATCATTATGGTATGAAGAATTAGGTATAGTTGTTGAACCTGATTCACTCAACTACGTTTTGACCATTTTTGTACTTTCAAAGCTTTTGCAGAAACAGCTAAAACGGATTCTAATGAATGATGCTTTAGCTTACACTGTTTCTGTCAAGCAAATGAACTTTTTTTATCATTATCATTATGGTATGAAGGATTATGTTTAGTTTTAGAACCTGATTCACTCAACTACGTTTTGACCATTTTTGTTACTTTCAAAGCTTTAGGAGAAGGAGAACAGCTAAAACGGACTGTAAAGAGGAATGCTTTAGCTTACACTGTTTCTGTCAAGCAAATCAACTTTTTTTATCATTATCATTATGGTATGAAGGATTAGGTTTAGTTTTAGAACCTGATTCACTCAACTACGTTTTGACCATTATTGTTACTTTAAGCTTTTGCAGAAGGAGAAAACAGCTAAAACGGACTGTAAGAGGAATGCTTTAGCTTACACTGTTTCTGTCAAGAAAATCAACTTTTTTTATCATTATGGTATGAAGGATTAGGTATAGGTGTAGAACCTGATTCACTCAACTACGTATTGACCATTTTTGTTACTTTCAAAGCTTTAGGAGAAGGAGAAAACAGCTAAAACGGACTGTAAAGAGGAATGCTTTAGCTTACACTGTTTCTGTCAAGCAAATGAACTTTTTTTATCATTATCATTATGGTATGAAGATTAGGTTTAGTTTTAGAACATGATTCACTCAAATACGTTTTGACCATTATTGTTACTTTCAAAGCTTTTGCAGAAGCAGGAACAGCTAAAACGGATTCTAATGAATGATGCTTTACCTTACACTGTTTCTATCAAACAAATTACCTTTATTCATCATTATCATTATGGTATGAAGGATTAGGTAGAGTTGTTGAACCTGATTCACTCAACTACGTTTTGACCATTTTTGTTACTTTCAAAGCTTGTGCAGAAGGTGAAAACACCTAAAACGTCCTGTAAGAGGAATCCTTTAGCTTACACTGTTTCTATCAAGCAAATGACCTTTTTTATTCATTATCATTATGGTATAAAGGATTAGGTATAGTTTTAGAACCTGATTCACTCAACTACGTTTTGACCATTTTTGTTACTTTTAAAGCTTTTGCAGAAGGTGAAAACAGCTAAATCGGACTGAAGAATGCTTGAGCTTACACTGTTTCTATCAAGCAAATGACCTTTTTTCATCATTATCATTATGATATGAAGGATTAGGTATAGTTTTAGAACCTGATTCACTCAACTACGTTTTGACCATTTTTGTTACTTTCAAAGCTTGTGCAGAAGGTGAAAACAGCTCAAACGTCCTGTAAGAGGAATCCTTTAGCTTACACTGTTTCTATCAAGCAATTGACCTTTTTTCATCATTTTCATCATGATATGAAGGATTAGGTATAGTTTTAGAACCTGATTCACTCAACTACGTTTGACCATTTTTGTTACTTTCAAAGCTTGTGCAGAAGGTGAAAACAGCTAAAACGGACTGTTTGAAGAATGCTTTAGCTTACACTGTTTCTATCAAGCAAATGACCTTTTTTCATCATTATCATTATGATATGAAGGATTAGGTATAGTTTTAGAACCTGATTCACTCAACTACGTTTTGACCATTTTTGTTACTTTCAAAGCTTGTGCAGAAGGTGAAAACAGCTCAAACGTCCTGTAAGAGGAATCCTTTAGCTTACACTGTTTCTATCAAGCAATTGACCTTTTTTCATCATTTTCATCATGATATGAAGGATTAGGTATAGTTTTAGAACCTGATTCACTCAACTACGTTTTGACCATTTTTGTTACTTTCAAAGCTTGTGCAGAAACAGCTAAAACGGATTCTAATGAATGATGCTTTAGCTTACACTGTTTCTGTCAAGCAAATGACCTTTTTTTATCATTATCATTATTGTATGAAGGATTAGGTTTAGTTTTAGAACCTGATTCACGCAACTACGTTTTGACCATTATTGTTACTTTCAAATCTTTTGCAGAAGCAGAAACAGCTAAAACGGATTCTAATGAATGATGCTTTACCTTACACTGTTTCTATCAAACAAATGATGTCTTTTCATCATTATCATTATGGTATGAAGAATTAGGTATAGTTGTTGAACCTGATTCACTCAACTACGTTTTGACCATTTTTGTACTTTCAAAGCTTTTGCAGAAACAGCTAAAACGGATTCTAATGAATGATGCTTTAGCTTACACTGTTTCTGTCAAGCAAATGAACTTTTTTTATCATTATCATTATGGTATGAAGGATTATGTTTAGTTTTAGAACCTGATTCACTCAACTACGTTTTGACCATTTTTGTTACTTTCAAAGCTTTAGGAGAAGGAGAACAGCTAAAACGGACTGTAAAGAGGAATGCTTTAGCTTACACTGTTTCTGTCAAGCAAATCAACTTTTTTTATCATTATCATTATGGTATGAAGGATTAGGTTTAGTTTTAGAACCTGATTCACTCAACTACGTTTTGACCATTATTGTTACTTTCAAAGCTTTAGGAGAAGGAGAAAACAGCTAAAACGGACTGTAAAGAGGAATGCTTTAGCTTACACTGTTTCTGTCAAGCAAATGAACTTTTTTTATCATTATCATTATGGTATGAAGATTAGGTTTAGTTTTAGAACATGATTCACTCAAATACGTTTTGACCATTATTGTTACTTTCAAAGCTTTTGCAGAAGCAGGAACAGCTAAAACGGATTCTAATGAATGATGCTTTACCTTACACTGTTTCTATCAAACAAATTACCTTTATTCATCATTATCATTATGGTATGAAGGATTAGGTAGAGTTGTTGAACCTGATTCACTCAACTACGTTTTGACCATTTTTGTTACTTTCAAAGCTTGTGCAGAAGGTGAAAACACCTAAAACGTCCTGTAAGAGGAATCCTTTAGCTTACACTGTTTCTATCAAGCAAATGACCTTTTTTATTCATTATCATTATGGTATAAAGGATTAGGTATAGTTTTAGAACCTGATTCACTCAACTACGTTTTGACCATTTTTGTTACTTTTAAAGCTTTTGCAGAAGGTGAAAACAGCTAAATCGGACTGAAGAATGCTTGAGCTTACACTGTTTCTATCAAGCAAATGACCTTTTTTCATCATTATCATTATGATATGAAGGATTAGGTATAGTTTTAGAACCTGATTCACTCAACTACGTTTTGACCATTTTTGTTACTTTCAAAGCTTGTGCAGAAGGTGAAAACAGCTCAAACGTCCTGTAAGAGGAATCCTTTAGCTTACACTGTTTCTATCAAGCAATTGACCTTTTTTCATCATTTTCATCATGATATGAAGGATTAGGTATAGTTTTAGAACCTGATTCACTCAACTACGTTTGACCATTTTTGTTACTTTCAAAGCTTGTGCAGAAGGTGAAAACAGCTAAAACGGACTGTTTGAAGAATGCTTTAGCTTACACTGTTTCTATCAAGCAAATGACCTTTTTTCATCATTATCATTATGATATGAAGGATTAGGTATAGTTTTAGAACCTGATTCACTCAACTACGTTTTGACCATTTTTGTTACTTTCAAAGCTTGTGCAGAAGGTGAAAACAGCTCAAACGTCCTGTAAGAGGAATCCTTTAGCTTACACTGTTTCTATCAAGCAATTGACCTTTTTTCATCATTTTCATCATGATATGAAGGATTAGGTATAGTTTTAGAACCTGATTCACTCAACTACGTTTTGACCATTTTTGTTACTTTCAAAGCTTGTGCAGAAACAGCTAAAACGGATTCTAATGAATGATGCTTTAGCTTACACTGTTTCTGTCAAGCAAATGACCTTTTTTTATCATTATCATTATTGTATGAAGGATTAGGTTTAGTTTTAGAACCTGATTCACGCAACTACGTTTTGACCATTATTGTTACTTTCAAATCTTTTGCAGAAGCAGAAACAGCTAAAACGGATTCTAATGAATGATGCTTTACCTTACACTGTTTCTATCAAACAAATGATGTCTTTTCATCATTATCATTATGGTATGAAGAATTAGGTATAGTTGTTGAACCTGATTCACTCAACTACGTTTTGACCATTTTTGTACTTTCAAAGCTTTTGCAGAAACAGCTAAAACGGATTCTAATGAATGATGCTTTAGCTTACACTGTTTCTGTCAAGCAAATGAACTTTTTTTATCATTATCATTATGGTATGAAGGATTATGTTTAGTTTTAGAACCTGATTCACTCAACTACGTTTTGACCATTTTTGTTACTTTCAAAGCTTTAGGAGAAGGAGAACAGCTAAAACGGACTGTAAAGAGGAATGCTTTAGCTTACACTGTTTCTGTCAAGCAAATCAACTTTTTTTATCATTATCATTATGGTATGAAGGATTAGGTTTAGTTTTAGAACCTGATTCACTCAACTACGTTTTGACCATTATTGTTACTTTAAGCTTTTGCAGAAGGAGAAAACAGCTAAAACGGACTGTAAGAGGAATGCTTTAGCTTACACTGTTTCTGTCAAGAAAATCAACTTTTTTTATCATTATCATTATGGTATGAAGGATTAGGTATAGGTGTAGAACCTGATTCACTCAACTACGTATTGACCATTTTTGTTACTTTCAAAGCTTTAGGAGAAGGAGAAAACAGCTAAAACGGACTGTAAAGAGGAATGCTTTAGCTTACACTGTTTCTGTCAAGCAAATGAACTTTTTTTATCATTATCATTATGGTATGAAGATTAGGTTTAGTTTTAGAACATGATTCACTCAAATACGTTTTGACCATTATTGTTACTTTCAAAGCTTTTGCAGAAGCAGGAACAGCTAAAACGGATTCTAATGAATGATGCTTTACCTTACACTGTTTCTATCAAACAAATTACCTTTATTCATCATTATCATTATGGTATGAAGGATTAGGTAGAGTTGTTGAACCTGATTCACTCAACTACGTTTTGACCATTTTTGTTACTTTCAAAGCTTGTGCAGAAGGTGAAAACACCTAAAACGTCCTGTAAGAGGAATCCTTTAGCTTACACTGTTTCTATCAAGCAAATGACCTTTTTTATTCATTATCATTATGGTATAAAGGATTAGGTATAGTTTTAGAACCTGATTCACTCAACTACGTTTTGACCATTTTTGTTACTTTTAAAGCTTTTGCAGAAGGTGAAAACAGCTAAATCGGACTGAAGAATGCTTGAGCTTACACTGTTTCTATCAAGCAAATGACCTTTTTTCATCATTATCATTATGATATGAAGGATTAGGTATAGTTTTAGAACCTGATTCACTCAACTACGTTTTGACCATTTTTGTTACTTTCAAAGCTTGTGCAGAAGGTGAAAACAGCTCAAACGTCCTGTAAGAGGAATCCTTTAGCTTACACTGTTTCTATCAAGCAATTGACCTTTTTTCATCATTTTCATCATGATATGAAGGATTAGGTATAGTTTTAGAACCTGATTCACTCAACTACGTTTGACCATTTTTGTTACTTTCAAAGCTTGTGCAGAAGGTGAAAACAGCTAAAACGGACTGTTTGAAGAATGCTTTAGCTTACACTGTTTCTA
This sequence comes from Pungitius pungitius, assembly GCF_949316345.1. NCBI lineage: Eukaryota > Metazoa > Chordata > Actinopteri > Perciformes > Gasterosteidae > Pungitius > Pungitius pungitius. Next base: position 7,112,148 of record NC_084903.1, read on the forward strand.
TCAAGCAAATGACCTTTTTTCATCATTATCATTATGATATGAAGGATTAGGTATAGTTTTAGAACCTGATTCACTCAACTACGTTTTGACCATTTTTGTTACTTTCAAAGCTTGTGCAGAAGGTGAAAACAGCTCAAACGTCCTGTAAGAGGAATCCTTTAGCTTACACTGTTTCTATCAAGCAATTGACCTTTTTTCATCATTTTCATCATGATATGAAGGATTAGGTATAGTTTTAGAACCTGATTCACTCAACTACGTTTTGACCATTTTTGTTACTTTCAAAGCTTGTGCAGAAGGTGAAAACAGCTAAAACGACCTGTAAGAGGAATGCTTTAGCTTACACTGTTTCTATCAAGCAAATGACCTTTTTTCATCATTTTCATTATGGTATGAAAGATTAGGTATATTTTTAGAACCTGATTCACTCAACTACGTTTTGACCATTTTTGTTACTTTCAAAGCTTGTGCAGAAGGTGAAAACAGCTCAAACGTCCTGTAAGAGGAATCCTTTAGCTTACACTGTTTCTATCAAGCAATTGACCTTTTTTCATCATTTTCATCATGATATGAAGGATTAGGTATAGTTTTAGAACCTGATTCACTCAACTACGTTTTGACCATTTTTGTTACTTTCAAAGCTTGTGCAGAAGGTGAAAACAGATAAAACGGACTGTTTGAAGAATGCTTTAGCTTACACTGTTTCTATCAAGCAAATGACCTTTTTTCATCATTATCATTATGATATGAAGGATTAGGTATAGTTTTAGAACCTGATTCACTCAACTACGTTTTGACCATTTTTGTTACTTTCAAAGCTTGTGCAGAAGGTGAAAACACCTAAAACGTCCTGTAAGAGGAATCCTTTAGCTTACACTGTTTCTATCAAGCAAATGACCTTTTTTATTCATTATCATTATGGTATGAAGGATTAGGTATAGTTTTAGAACCTGATTCACTCAACTACGTTTTGACCATTTTTGTTACTTTCAAAGCTTTTGCAGAAGGTGAAAACAGCTAAATCGGACTGAAGAATGCTTGAGCTTACACTGTTTCTATCAAGCAAATGACCTTTTTTCATCATTTTCATCATGATATGAAGGATTAGGTATAGTTTTAGAACCTGATTCACTCAACTACGTTTTGACCATTTTTGTTACTTTCAAAGCTTGTGCAGAAGGTGAAAACAGCTAAAACGTCCTGTAAGAGCAATCCTTTAGCTTACACTGCTTCTATCAAGCAAATGACCTTTTTTCATCATTATCATTATGATATGAAGGATTAGGTATAGTTTTAGAACCTGATTCCCTCAACTACGTTTTGACCATTTTTGTTACTTTCAAAGCTTGTGCAGAAGGTGAAAACAGCTAAATCGGACTGAAGAATGCTTGAGCTTACACTGTTTCTATCAAGCAAATGACCTTTTTTCATCATTTTCATTATGATATGAAGGATTAGGTATAGTTTTAGAACCTGATTCACTCAACTACGTTTTGACCATTTTTGTTACTTTCAAAGCTTTTGCAGAAGCAGAAACAGCTAAAACGGATTCTAATGAATGATGCTTTAGCTTACACTGTTTTTATCAAGCAAATGACCTTTATTCATCATTAACATTATGGTATGAAGGATTAGGTATAGTTGTTGAACCTGTTTCACGCAACTACATTTTGACCATTATTGTTACTTTCAAAGCTTTTGCAGAAGTTGAAACAGCTAAAACGGATTTTAATGAATGATGCTTTAGCTTACACTGTTTCTGTCAAGCAAATGACCTTTTTTTATCATTATCATTATTGTATGAAGGATTAGGTTTAGTTTTAGAACCTGATTCACGCAACTACGTTTTGACCATTATTGTTACTTTCAAAGCTTTTGCAGAAGGAGAAACGGCTAAAACGGACTCTATGAAGAAGGCTTTAGCTTGCACTGTTTCTGTCAAGCGAATTACCTTTATTCATCATTATCATTATGGTAGTAAGGATTAGGTTTAGTTTTAGAACCTGATTCACTCAACTACATTTTGACCATTATTGTTACTTTAAGCTTTTGCAGAAGGAGAAAACAGCTAAAACGGACTGTAAGAGGAATGCTTTAGCTTACACTGTTTCTGTCAAGAAAATGACCTTTTCTTTATCATTATCATTATGGTATGAAGAATTAGGTATAGTTGTTGAACCTGATTCACTCAACTATGTTTTGACCATTTTTGTACTTTCAAAGCTTTTGCAGAAACAGCTAAAACGGATTCTAATGAATGATGCTTTAGCTTACACTGTTTCTGTCAAGCAAATGAACTTTTTTCATTATTATCATTATGGTATGAAGGATTAGGTTTAGTTTTAGAACCTGATTCACGCAACTACGTTTTGACCATTATTGTTACTTTCAAAGCTTTTGCAGAAGTAGAAACAGCTAAAACGGATTCTAATGAATGATGCTTTAGCTTACACTGTTTCTGTCAAGCGAATTACCTTTATTCATCATTTTCATTATGGTGTGAAGGATTAAGTATAGTTTTAGAACCTGATTCACTCAACTACGTTTTGACCATTATTGTTACTTTAAGCTTTTGCAGAAGGAGAAAACAGCTAAAACGGACTGTAAGAGGAATGCTTTAGCTTACACTGTTTCTTTTAAGCAAATGACCTGTTTTTATCATTATCATTATGGTATGAAGAATTAGGTAGAGTTGTTGAACCTGATTCACTCAACTACGTATTGACCATTTTTGTTACTTTCAAATCTTTAGGAGAAGGAGAACAGCTAAAACGGACTGTAAAGAGGAATGCTTTAGCTTACACTGTTTCTGTCAAGCAAATGAACTTTTTTTTATCATTATCATTATGGTATGAAGGATTAGGTTTAGTTTTAGAACATGATTCAGTCAACTACGTTTGGACCATTATTGTTACTTTCAAAAATTTTGCAGAAGGAGAAAACAGCTAAAACGGATTCTAATGAATGATGCTTTAGCTTACACTGTTTCTGTCAAGCAAATGAACTTTTTTATCATTATCATTATGGTATGAAGAATTAGGTATAGTTGTTTAACCTGATTCACTCAACTACGTTTTGACCATTTTTGTACTTTCAAAGCTTTTGCAGAAACAGCTAAAACGGATTCTAATGAATGATGCTTTAGCTTACACTGTTTCTGTCAAGCAAATGAACTTTTTTATCATTATCATTATGGTATGAAGGATTAGGTTTAGTTTTAGAACCTGATTCACTCAACTACGTTTTGACCATTATTGTTACTTTAAGCTTTTGCAGAAAGAGAAAACAGCTAAAACGGATTCTAATGAATGATGCTTTAGCTTACACTGTTTCTGTCAAGAAAATGACCTTTTCTTTATCATTATCATTATGGTATGAAGGATTAGGTTTAGTTTTAGAACCTGATTCACGCAACTACGTTTTGACCATTATTGTTACTTTCAAAGCTTTTGCAGAAGTAGAAACAGCTTAAACGTATTCTAATGAATGATGCTTTAGCTTACACTGTTTCTGTCAAGCAAATGAACTTTTTTTTATCATTATCATTATGGTATGAAGGATTAGGTTTAGTTTTAGAACATGATTCAGTCAACTACGTTTGGACCATTATTGTTACTTTCAAAAATTTTGCAGAAGGAGAAAACAGCTAAAACGGACTGTAAGAGGAATGCTTTAGCTTACACTGTTTCTGTCAAGAAAATGACCTTTTCTTTATCATTATCATTATGGTATGAAGAATTAGGTATAGTTGTTGAACCTGATTCACTCAACTATGTTTTGACCATTTTTGTACTTTCAAAGCTTTTGCAGAAACAGCTAAAACGGATTCTAATGAATGATGCTTTAGCTTACACTGTTTCTGTCAAGCAAATGACCTTTTTTTATCATTATCATTATTGTATGAAGGATTAGGTTTAGTTTTAGAACCTGATTCACGCAACTACGTTTTGACCATTATTGTTACTTTCAAATCTTTTGCAGAAGCAGAAACAGCTAAAACGGATTCTAATGAATGATGCTTTACCTTACACTGTTTCTATCAAACAAATGATGTCTTTTCATCATTATCATTATGGTATGAAGAATTAGGTATAGTTGTTGAACCTGATTCACTCAACTACGTTTTGACCATTTTTGTACTTTCAAAGCTTTTGCAGAAACAGCTAAAACGGATTCTAATGAATGATGCTTTAGCTTACACTGTTTCTGTCAAGCAAATGAACTTTTTTTATCATTATCATTATGGTATGAAGGATTATGTTTAGTTTTAGAACCTGATTCACTCAACTACGTTTTGACCATTATTGTTACTTTAAGCTTTTGCAGAAGGAGAAAACAGCTAAAACGGACTGTAAGAGGAATGCTTTAGCTTACACTGTTTCTGTCAAGAAAATGAACTTTTTTCATCATTATCATTATGGTATGAAGAATTAGGTATAGTTGTTGAACCTGATTCACTCAACTATGTTTTGACCATTTTTGTTACTTTCAAAGCTTTAGGAGAAGGAGAACAGCTAAAACGGACTGTAAAGAGGAATGCTTTAGCTTACACTGTTTCTGTCAAGCAAATCAACTTTTTTTATCATTATCATTATGGTATGAAGGATTAGGTTTAGTTTTAGAACCTGATTCACTCAACTACGTTTTGACCATTATTGTTACTTTAAGCTTTTGCAGAAGGAGAAAACAGCTAAAACGGACTGTAAGAGGAATGCTTTAGCTTACACTGTTTCTGTCAAGAAAATCAACTTTTTTTATCATTATCATTATGGTATGAAGGATTAGGTATAGGTGTAGAACCTGATTCACTCAACTACGTATTGACCATTTTTGTTACTTTCAAAGCTTTAGGAGAAGGAGAAAACAGCTAAAACGGACTGTAAAGAGGAATGCTTTAGCTTACACTGTTTCTGTCAAGCAAATGAACTTTTTTTATCATTATCATTATGGTATGAAGATTAGGTTTAGTTTTAGAACATGATTCACTCAAATACGTTTTGACCATTATTGTTACTTTCAAAGCTTTTGCAGAAGCAGGAACAGCTAAAACGGATTCTAATGAATGATGCTTTACCTTACACTGTTTCTATCAAACAAATTACCTTTATTCATCATTATCATTATGGTATGAAGGATTAGGTAGAGTTGTTGAACCTGATTCACTCAACTATGTTTTGACCATTATTGTTACTTTCAAAGCTTTTGCAGAAGGAGAAAACAGCTAGAACGGACTGTATGAGGAATGCTTTAGCTTACACTGTTTCTGTCAAGAGAATGACCTTTTTTTATCATTATTATTATTATTATGGTATTAAGGATTAGGTATAGTTGTTGAACCGGATTCACTCAACTACGTTTTGACCATTTTTGTTACTTTCAAAGCTTTTGCAGAAGCAGAAACAGCTAAAACGGATTCTAATGAATGATGCTTTAGCTTACACTGTTTTTATCAAGCAAATGACCTTTATTCATCATTACCTTATGGTATGAAGGATTAGGTATAGTTGTTGAACCTGTTTCACGCAACTACATTTTGACCATTATTGTTACTTTCAAAGCTTTTGCAGAAGTTGAAACAGCTAAAACGGATTTTAATGAATGATGCTTTAGCTTACACTGTTTCTGTCAAGCAAATGACCTTTTTTTATCATTATCATTATTGTATGAAGGATTAGGTTTAGTTTTAGAACCTGATTCACGCAACTACGTTTTGACCATTATTGTTACTTTCAAAGCTTTTGCAGAAGGAGAAACGGCTAAAACGGACTCTATGAAGAAGGCTTTAGCTTGCACTGTTTCTGTCAAGCGAATTACCTTTATTCATCATTATCATTATGGTAGTAAGGATTAGGTTTAGTTTTAGAACCTGATTCACTCAACTACATTTTGACCATTATTGTTACTTTAAGCTTTTGCAGAAGGAGAAAACAGCTAAAACGGACTGTAAGAGGAATGCTTTAGCTTACACTGTTTCTGTCAAGAAAATGACCTTTTCTTTATCATTATCATTATGGTATAAAGAATTAGGTATAGTTGTTGAACCTGATTCACTCAACTATGTTTTGACCATTTTTGTACTTTCAAAGCTTTTGCAGAAACAGCTAAAACGGATTCTAATGAATGATGCTTTAGCTTACACTGTTTCTGTCAAGCAAATGACCTTTTTTATCATTATCATTATTGTATGAAGGATTAGGTTTAGTTTTAGAACCTGATTCACGCAACTACGTTTTGACCATTATTGTTACTTTCAAATCTTTTGCAGAAGCAGAAACAGCTAAAACGGATTCTAATGAATGATGCTTTACCTTACACTGTTTCTATCAAACAAATGATGTCTTTTCATCATTATCATTATGGTATGAAGAATTAGGTATAGTTGTTGAACCTGATTCACTCAACTACGTTTTGACCATTTTTGTACTTTCAAAGCTTTTGCAGAAACAGCTAAAACGGATTCTAATGAATGATGCTTTAGCTTACACTGTTTCTGTCAAGCAAATGAACTTTTTTTATCATTATCATTATGGTATGAAGGATTATGTTTAGTTTTAGAACCTGATTCACTCAACTACGTTTTGACCATTTTTGTTACTTTCAAAGCTTTAGGAGAAGGAGAACAGCTAAAACGGACTGTAAAGAGGAATGCTTTAGCTTACACTGTTTCTGTCAAGCAAATCAACTTTTTTTATCATTATCATTATGGTATGAAGGATTAGGTTTAGTTTTAGAACCTGATTCACTCAACTACGTTTTGACCATTATTGTTACTTTAAGCTTTTGCAGAAGGAGAAAACAGCTAAAACGGACTGTAAGAGGAATGCTTTAGCTTACACTGTTTCTGTCAAGAAAATCAACTTTTTTTATCATTATCATTATGGTATGAAGGATTAGGTATAGGTGTAGAACCTGATTCACTCAACTACGTATTGACCATTTTTGTTACTTTCAAAGCTTTAGGAGAAGGAGAAAACAGCTAAAACGGACTGTAAAGAGGAATGCTTTAGCTTACACTGTTTCTGTCAAGCAAATGAACTTTTTTTATCATTATCATTATGGTATGAAGATTAGGTTTAGTTTTAGAACATGATTCACTCAAATACGTTTTGACCATTATTGTTACTTTCAAAGCTTTTGCAGAAGCAGGAACAGCTAAAACGGATTCTAATGAATGATGCTTTACCTTACACTGTTTCTATCAAACAAATTACCTTTATTCATCATTATCATTATGGTATGAAGGATTAGGTAGAGTTGTTGAACCTGATTCACTCAACTATGTTTTGACCATTATTGTTACTTTCAAAGCTTTTGCAGAAGGAGAAAACAGCTAGAACGGACTGTATGAGGAATGCTTTAGCTTACACTGTTTCTGTCAAGAGAATGACCTTTTTTTATCATTATTATTATTATTATGGTATTAAGGATTAGGTATAGTTGTTGAACCGGATTCACTCAACTACGTTTTGACCATTTTTGTTACTTTCAAAGCTTTTGCAGAAGCAGAAACAGCTAAAACGGATTCTAATGAATGATGCTTTAGCTTACACTGTTTTTATCAAGCAAATGACCTTTATTCATCATTAACATTATGGTATGAAGGATTAGGTATAGTTGTTGAACCTGTTTCACGCAACTACATTTTGACCATTATTGTTACTTTCAAAGCTTTTGCAGAAGTTGAAACAGCTAAAACGGATTTTAATGAATGATGCTTTAGCTTACACTGTTTCTGTCAAGCAAATGACCTTTTTTTATCATTATCATTATTGTATGAAGGATTAGGTTTAGTTTTAGAACCTGATTCACGCAACTACGTTTTGACCATTATTGTTACTTTCAAAGCTTTTGCAGAAGGAGAAACGGCTAAAACGGACTCTATGAAGAAGGCTTTAGCTTGCACTGTTTCTGTCAAGCGAATTACCTTTATTCATCATTATCATTATGGTAGTAAGGATTAGGTTTAGTTTTAGAACCTGATTCACTCAACTACATTTTGACCATTATTGTTACTTTAAGCTTTTGCAGAAGGAGAAAACAGCTAAAACGGACTGTAAGAGGAATGCTTTAGCTTACACTGTTTCTGTCAAGAAAATGACCTTTTCTTTATCATTATCATTATGGTATGAAGAATTAGGTATAGTTGTTGAACCTGATTCACTCAACTATGTTTTGACCATTTTTGTACTTTCAAAGCTTTTGCAGAAACAGCTAAAACGGATTCTAATGAATGATGCTTTAGCTTACACTGTTTCTGTCAAGCAAATGAACTTTTTTCATTATTATCATTATGGTATGAAGGATTAGGTTTAGTTTTAGAACCTGATTCACGCAACTACGTTTTGACCATTATTGTTACTTTCAAAGCTTTTGCAGAAGTAGAAACAGCTAAAACGGATTCTAATGAATGATGCTTTAGCTTACACTGTTTCTGTCAAGCGAATTACCTTTATTCATCATTTTCATTATGGTGTGAAGGATTAAGTATAGTTTTAGAACCTGATTCACGCAACTACGTTTTGACCATTATTGTTACTTTCAAAGCTTTTGCAGAAGTAGAAACAGCTTAAACGTATTCTAATGAATGATGCTTTAGCTTACACTGTTTCTGTCAAGCAAATGAACTTTTTTTTATCATTATCATTATGGTATGAAGGATTAGGTTTAGTTTTAGAACATGATTCAGTCAACTACGTTTGGACCATTATTGTTACTTTCAAAAATTTTGCAGAAGGAGAAAACAGCTAAAACGGACTGTAAGAGGAATGCTTTAGCTTACACTGTTTCTGTCAAGAAAATGACCTTTTCTTTATCATTATCATTATGGTATGAAGAATTAGGTATAGTTGTTGAACCTGATTCACTCAACTATGTTTTGACCATTTTTGTACTTTCAAAGCTTTTGCAGAAACAGCTAAAACGGATTCTAATGAATGATGCTTTAGCTTACACTGTTTCTGTCAAGCAAATGACCTTTTTTTATCATTATCATTATTGTATGAAGGATTAGGTTTAGTTTTAGAACCTGATTCACGCAACTACGTTTTGACCATTATTGTTACTTTCAAATCTTTTGCAGAAGCAGAAACAGCTAAAACGGATTCTAATGAATGATGCTTTACCTTACACTGTTTCTATCAAACAAATGATGTCTTTTCATCATTATCATTATGGTATGAAGAATTAGGTATAGTTGTTGAACCTGATTCACTCAACTACGTTTTGACCATTTTTGTACTTTCAAAGCTTTTGCAGAAACAGCTAAAACGGACTGTAAAGAGGAATGCTTTAGCTTACACTGTTTCTGTCAAGCAAATGAACTTTTTTTTATCATTATGGTATGAAGGATTAGGTTTAGTTTTAGAACATGATTCAGTCAACTACGTTTGGACCATTATTGTTACTTTCAAAAATTTTGCAGAAGGAGAAAACAGCTAAAACGGACTGTAAGAGGAATGCTTTAGCTTACACTGTTTCTGTCAAGAAAATGACCTTTTCTTTATCATTATCATTATGGTATGAAGAATTAGGTATAGTTGTTGAACCTGATTCACTCAACTATGTTTTGACCATTTTTGTACTTTCAAAGCTTTTGCAGAAACAGCTAAAACGGATTCTAATGAATGATGCTTTAGCTTACACTGTTTCTGTCAAGCAAATGACCTTTTTTTATCATTATCATTATTGTATGAAGGATTAGGTTTAGTTTTAGAACCTGATTCACGCAACTACGTTTTGACCATTATTGTTACTTTCAAATCTTTTGCAGAAGCAGAAACAGCTAAAACGGATTCTAATGAATGATGCTTTACCTTACACTGTTTCTATCAAACAAATGATGTCTTTTCATCATTATCATTATGGTATGAAGAATTAGGTATAGTTGTTGAACCTGATTCACTCAACTACGTTTTGACCATTTTTGTACTTTCAAAGCTTTTGCAGAAACAGCTAAAACGGATTCTAATGAATGATGCTTTAGCTTACACTGTTTCTGTCAAGCAAATGAACTTTTTTTATCATTATCATTATGGTATGAAGGATTATGTTTAGTTTTAGAACCTGATTCACTCAACTACGTTTTGACCATTATTGTTACTTTAAGCTTTTGCAGAAGGAGAAAACAGCTAAAACGGACTGTAAGAGGAATGCTTTAGCTTACACTGTTTCTGTCAAGAAAATGAACTTTTTTCATCATTATCATTATGGTATGAAGAATTAGGTATAGTTGTTGAACCTGATTCACTCAACTATGTTTTGACCATTTTTGTTACTTTCAAAGCTTTAGGAGAAGGAGAACAGCTAAAACGGACTGTAAAGAGGAATGCTTTAGCTTACACTGTTTCTGTCAAGCAAATCAACTTTTTTTATCATTATCATTATGGTATGAAGGATTAGGTTTAGTTTTAGAACCTGATTCACTCAACTACGTTTTGACCATTATTGTTACTTTAAGCTTTTGCAGAAGGAGAAAACAGCTAAAACGGACTGTAAGAGGAATGCTTTAGCTTACACTGTTTCTGTCAAGAAAATCAACTTTTTTTATCATTATCATTATGGTATGAAGGATTAGGTATAGGTGTAGAACCTGATTCACTCAACTACGTATTGACCATTTTTGTTACTTTCAAAGCTTTAGGAGAAGGAGAAAACAGCTAAAACGGACTGTAAAGAGGAATGCTTTAGCTTACACTGTTTCTGTCAAGCAAATGAACTTTTTTTATCATTATCATTATGGTATGAAGATTAGGTTTAGTTTTAGAACATGATTCACTCAAATACGTTTTGACCATTATTGTTACTTTCAAAGCTTTTGCAGAAGCAGGAACAGCTAAAACGGATTCTAATGAATGATGCTTTACCTTACACTGTTTCTATCAAACAAATTACCTTTATTCATCATTATCATTATGGTATGAAGGATTAGGTAGAGTTGTTGAACCTGATTCACTCAACTATGTTTTGACCATTATTGTTACTTTCAAAGCTTTTGCAGAAGGAGAAAACAGCTAGAACGGACTGTATGAGGAATGCTTTAGCTTACACTGTTTCTGTCAAGAGAATGACCTTTTTTTATCATTATTATTATTATTATGGTATTAAGGATTAGGTATAGTTGTTGAACCGGATTCACTCAACTACGTTTTGACCATTTTTGTTACTTTCAAAGCTTTTGCAGAAGCAGAAACAGCTAAAACGGATTCTAATGAATGATGCTTTAGCTTACACTGTTTTTATCAAGCAAATGACCTTTATTCATCATTAACATTATGGTATGAAGGATTAGGTATAGTTGTTGAACCTGTTTCACGCAACTACATTTTGACCATTATTGTTACTTTCAAAGCTTTTGCAGAAGTTGAAACAGCTAAAACGGATTTTAATGAATGATGCTTTAGCTTACACTGTTTCTGTCAAGCAAATGACCTTTTTTTATCATTATCATTATTGTATGAAGGATTAGGTTTAGTTTTAGAACCTGATTCACGCAACTACGTTTTGACCATTATTGTTACTTTCAAAGCTTTTGCAGAAGGAGAAACGGCTAAAACGGACTCTATGAAGAAGGCTTTAGCTTGCACTGTTTCTGTCAAGCGAATTACCTTTATTCATCATTATCATTATGGTAGTAAGGATTAGGTTTAGTTTTAGAACCTGATTCACTCAACTACATTTTGACCATTATTGTTACTTTAAGCTTTTGCAGAAGGAGAAAACAGCTAAAACGGACTGTAAGAGGAATGCTTTAGCTTACACTGTTTCTGTCAAGAAAATGACCTTTTCTTTATCATTATCATTATGGTATGAAGAATTAGGTATAGTTGTTGAACCTGATTCACTCAACTATGTTTTGACCATTTTTGTACTTTCAAAGCTTTTGCAGAAACAGCTAAAACGGATTCTAATGAATGATGCTTTAGCTTACACTGTTTCTGTCAAGCAAATGAACTTTTTTCATTATTATCATTATGGTATGAAGGATTAGGTTTAGTTTTAGAACCTGATTCACGCAACTACGTTTTGACCATTATTGTTACTTTCAAAGCTTTTGCAGAAGTAGAAACAGCTAAAACGGATTCTAATGAATGATGCTTTAGCTTACACTGTTTCTGTCAAGCGAATTACCTTTATTCATCATTTTCATTATGGTGTGAAGGATTAAGTATAGTTTTAGAACCTGATTCACGCAACTACGTTTTGACCATTATTGTTACTTTCAAAGCTTTTGCAGAAGTAGAAACAGCTTAAACGTATTCTAATGAATGATGCTTTAGCTTACACTGTTTCTGTCAAGCAAATGAACTTTTTTTTATCATTATCATTATGGTATGAAGGATTAGGTTTAGTTTTAGAACATGATTCAGTCAACTACGTTTGGACCATTATTGTTACTTTCAAAAATTTTGCAGAAGGAGAAAACAGCTAAAACGGACTGTAAGAGGAATGCTTTAGCTTACACTGTTTCTGTCAAGAAAATGACCTTTTCTTTATCATTATCATTATGGTATGAAGAATTAGGTATAGTTGTTGAACCTGATTCACTCAACTATGTTTTGACCATTTTTGTACTTTCAAAGCTTTTGCAGAAACAGCTAAAACGGATTCTAATGAATGATGCTTTAGCTTACACTGTTTCTGTCAAGCAAATGACCTTTTTTTATCATTATCATTATTGTATGAAGGATTAGGTTTAGTTTTAGAACCTGATTCACGCAACTACGTTTTGACCATTATTGTTACTTTCAAATCTTTTGCAGAAGCAGAAACAGCTAAAACGGATTCTAATGAATGATGCTTTACCTTACACTGTTTCTATCAAACAAATGATGTCTTTTCATCATTATCATTATGGTATGAAGAATTAGGTATAGTTGTTGAACCTGATTCACTCAACTACGTTTTGACCATTTTTGTACTTTCAAAGCTTTTGCAGAAACAGCTAAAACGGACTGTAAAGAGGAATGCTTTAGCTTACACTGTTTCTGTCAAGCAAATGAACTTTTTTTTATCATTATGGTATGAAGGATTAGGTTTAGTTTTAGAACATGATTCAGTCAACTACGTTTGGACCATTATTGTTACTTTCAAAAATTTTGCAGAAGGAGAAAACAGCTAAAACGGACTGTAAGAGGAATGCTTTAGCTTACACTGTTTCTGTCAAGAAAATGACCTTTTCTTTATCATTATCATTATGGTATGAAGAATTAGGTATAGTTGTTGAACCTGATTCACTCAACTATGTTTTGACCATTTTTGTACTTTCAAAGCTTTTGCAGAAACAGCTAAAACGGATTCTAATGAATGATGCTTTAGCTTACACTGTTTCTGTCAAGCAAATGACCTTTTTTTATCATTATCATTATTGTATGAAGGATTAGGTTTAGTTTTAGAACCTGATTCACGCAACTACGTTTTGACCATTATTGTTACTTTCAAATCTTTTGCAGAAGCAGAAACAGCTAAAACGGATTCTAATGAATGATGCTTTACCTTACACTGTTTCTATCAAACAAATGATGTCTTTTCATCATTATCATTATGGTATGAAGAATTAGGTATAGTTGTTGAACCTGATTCACTCAACTACGTTTTGACCATTTTTGTACTTTCAAAGCTTTTGCAGAAACAGCTAAAACGGATTCTAATGAATGATGCTTTAGCTTACACTGTTTCTGTCAAGCAAATGAACTTTTTTTATCATTATCATTATGGTATGAAGGATTATGTTTAGTTTTAGAACCTGATTCACTCAACTACGTTTTGACCATTATTGTTACTTTAAGCTTTTGCAGAAGGAGAAAACAGCTAAAACGGACTGTAAGAGGAATGCTTTAGCTTACACTGTTTCTGTCAAGAAAATGAACTTTTTTCATCATTATCATTATGGTATGAAGAATTAGGTATAGTTGTTGAACCTGATTCACTCAACTATGTTTTGACCATTTTTGTTACTTTCAAAGCTTTAGGAGAAGGAGAACAGCTAAAACGGACTGTAAAGAGGAATGCTTTAGCTTACACTGTTTCTGTCAAGCAAATCAACTTTTTTTATCATTATCATTATGGTATGAAGGATTAGGTTTAGTTTTAGAACCTGATTCACTCAACTACGTTTTGACCATTATTGTTACTTTAAGCTTTTGCAGAAGGAGAAAACAGCTAAAACGGACTGTAAGAGGAATGCTTTAGCTTACACTGTTTCTGTCAAGAAAATCAACTTTTTTTATCATTATCATTATGGTATGAAGGATTAGGTATAGGTGTAGAACCTGATTCACTCAACTACGTATTGACCATTTTTGTTACTTTCAAAGCTTTAGGAGAAGGAGAAAACAGCTAAAACGGACTGTAAAGAGGAATGCTTTAGCTTACACTGTTTCTGTCAAGCAAATGAACTTTTTTTATCATTATCATTATGGTATGAAGATTAGGTTTAGTTTTAGAACATGATTCACTCAAATACGTTTTGACCATTATTGTTACTTTCAAAGCTTTTGCAGAAGCAGGAACAGCTAAAACGGATTCTAATGAATGATGCTTTACCTTACACTGTTTCTATCAAACAAATTACCTTTATTCATCATTATCATTATGGTATGAAGGATTAGGTAGAGTTGTTGAACCTGATTCACTCAACTATGTTTTGACCATTATTGTTACTTTCAAAGCTTTTGCAGAAGGAGAAAACAGCTAGAACGGACTGTATGAGGAATGCTTTAGCTTACACTGTTTCTGTCAAGAGAATGACCTTTTTTTATCATTATTATTATTATTATGGTATTAAGGATTAGGTATAGTTGTTGAACCGGATTCACTCAACTACGTTTTGACCATTTTTGTTACTTTCAAAGCTTTTGCAGAAGCAGAAACAGCTAAAACGGATTCTAATGAATGATGCTTTAGCTTACACTGTTTTTATCAAGCAAATGACCTTTATTCATCATTACCTTATGGTATGAAGGATTAGGTATAGTTGTTGAACCTGTTTCACGCAACTACATTTTGACCATTATTGTTACTTTCAAAGCTTTTGCAGAAGTTGAAACAGCTAAAACGGATTTTAATGAATGATGCTTTAGCTTACACTGTTTCTGTCAAGCAAATGACCTTTTTTTATCATTATCATTATTGTATGAAGGATTAGGTTTAGTTTTAGAACCTGATTCACGCAACTACGTTTTGACCATTATTGTTACTTTCAAAGCTTTTGCAGAAGGAGAAACGGCTAAAACGGACTCTATGAAGAAGGCTTTAGCTTGCACTGTTTCTGTCAAGCGAATTACCTTTATTCATCATTATCATTATGGTAGTAAGGATTAGGTTTAGTTTTAGAACCTGATTCACTCAACTACATTTTGACCATTATTGTTACTTTAAGCTTTTGCAGAAGGAGAAAACAGCTAAAACGGACTGTAAGAGGAATGCTTTAGCTTACACTGTTTCTGTCAAGAAAATGACCTTTTCTTTATCATTATCATTATGGTATGAAGAATTAGGTATAGTTGTTGAACCTGATTCACTCAACTATGTTTTGACCATTTTTGTACTTTCAAAGCTTTTGCAGAAACAGCTAAAACGGATTCTAATGAATGATGCTTTAGCTTACACTGTTTCTGTCAAGCAAATGACCTTTTTTTATCATTATCATTATTGTATGAAGGATTAGGTTTAGTTTTAGAACCTGATTCACGCAACTACGTTTTGACCATTATTGTTACTTTCAAATCTTTTGCAGAAGCAGAAACAGCTAAAACGGATTCTAATGAATGATGCTTTACCTTACACTGTTTCTATCAAACAAATGATGTCTTTTCATCATTATCATTATGGTATGAAGAATTAGGTATAGTTGTTGAACCTGATTCACTCAACTACGTTTTGACCATTTTTGTACTTTCAAAGCTTTTGCAGAAACAGCTAAAACGGACTGTAAAGAGGAATGCTTTAGCTTACACTGTTTCTGTCAAGCAAATGAACTTTTTTTTATCATTATGGTATGAAGGATTAGGTTTAGTTTTAGAACATGATTCAGTCAACTACGTTTGGACCATTATTGTTACTTTCAAAAATTTTGCAGAAGGAGAAAACAGCTAAAACGGACTGTAAGAGGAATGCTTTAGCTTACACTGTTTCTATCAAGCAATTGACCTTTTTTCATCATTTTCATCATGATATGAAGGATTAGGTATAGTTTTAGAACCTGATTCACTCAACTACGTTTTGACCATTTTTGTTACTTTCAAAGCTTGTGCAGAAACAGCTAAAACGGATTCTAATGAATGATGCTTTAGCTTACACTGTTTCTGTCAAGCAAATGACCTTTTTTTATCATTATCATTATTGTATGAAGGATTAGGTTTAGTTTTAGAACCTGATTCACGCAACTACGTTTTGACCATTATTGTTACTTTCAAATCTTTTGCAGAAGCAGAAACAGCTAAAACGGATTCTAATGAATGATGCTTTACCTTACACTGTTTCTATCAAACAAATGATGTCTTTTCATCATTATCATTATGGTATGAAGAATTAGGTATAGTTGTTGAACCTGATTCACTCAACTACGTTTTGACCATTTTTGTACTTTCAAAGCTTTTGCAGAAACAGCTAAAACGGATTCTAATGAATGATGCTTTAGCTTACACTTTTTCTGTCAAGCAAATGAACTTTTTTTATCATTATCATTATGGTATGAAGGATTATGTTTAGTTTTAGAACCTGATTCACTCAACTACGTTTTGACCATTATTGTTACTTTAAGCTTTTGCAGAAGGAGAAAACAGCTAAAACGGACTGTAAGAGGAATGCTTTAGCTTACACTGTTTCTGTCAAGAAAATGAACTTTTTTCATCATTATCATTATGGTATGAAGAATTAGGTATAGTTGTTGAACCTGATTCACTCAACTATGTTTTGACCATTTTTGTTACTTTCAAAGCTTTAGGAGAAGGAGAACAGCTAAAACGGACTGTAAAGAGGAATGCTTTAGCTTACACTGTTTCTGTCAAGCAAATCAACTTTTTTTATCATTATCATTATGGTATGAAGGATTAGGTTTAGTTTTAGAACCTGATTCACTCAACTACGTTTTGACCATTATTGTTACTTTAAGCTTTTGCAGAAGGAGAAAACAGCTAAAACGGACTGTAAGAGGAATGCTTTAGCTTACACTGTTTCTGTCAAGAAAATCAACTTTTTTTATCATTATCATTATGGTATGAAGGATTAGGTATAGGTGTAGAACCTGATTCACTCAACTACGTATTGACCATTTTTGTTACTTTCAAAGCTTTAGGAGAAGGAGAAAACAGCTAAAACGGACTGTAAAGAGGAATGCTTTAGCTTACACTGTTTCTGTCAAGCAAATGAACTTTTTTTATCATTATCATTATGGTATGAAGATTAGGTTTAGTTTTAGAACATGATTCACTCAAATACGTTTTGACCATTATTGTTACTTTCAAAGCTTTTGCAGAAGCAGGAACAGCTAAAACGGATTCTAATGAATGATGCTTTACCTTACACTGTTTCTATCAAACAAATTACCTTTATTCATCATTATCATTATGGTATGAAGGATTAGGTAGAGTTGTTGAACCTGATTCACTCAACTATGTTTTGACCATTATTGTTACTTTCAAAGCTTTTGCAGAAGGAGAAAACAGCTAGAACGGACTGTATGAGGAATGCTTTAGCTTACACTGTTTCTGTCAAGAGAATGACCTTTTTTTATCATTATTATTATTATTATGGTATTAAGGATTAGGTATAGTTGTTGAACCGGATTCACTCAACTACGTTTTGACCATTTTTGTTACTTTCAAAGCTTTTGCAGAAGCAGAAACAGCTAAAACGGATTCTAATGAATGATGCTTTAGCTTACACTGTTTTTATCAAGCAAATGACCTTTATTCATCATTACCTTATGGTATGAAGGATTAGGTATAGTTGTTGAACCTGTTTCACGCAACTACATTTTGACCATTATTGTTACTTTCAAAGCTTTTGCAGAAGTTGAAACAGCTAAAACGGATTTTAATGAATGATGCTTTAGCTTACACTGTTTCTGTCAAGCAAATGACCTTTTTTATCATTATCATTATTGTATGAAGGATTAGGTTTAGTTTTAGAACCTGATTCACGCAACTACGTTTTGACCATTATTGTTACTTTCAAAGCTTTTGCAGAAGGAGAAACGGCTAAAACGGACTCTATGAAGAAGGCTTTAGCTTGCACTGTTTCTGTCAAGCGAATTACCTTTATTCATCATTATCATTATGGTAGTAAGGATTAGGTTTAGTTTTAGAACCTGATTCACTCAACTACATTTTGACCATTATTGTTACTTTAAGCTTTTGCAGAAGGAGAAAACAGCTAAAACGGACTGTAAGAGGAATGCTTTAGCTTACACTGTTTCTGTCAAGAAAATGACCTTTTCTTTATCATTATCATTATGGTATGAAGAATTAGGTATAGTTGTTGAACCTGATTCACTCAACTATGTTTTGACCATTTTTGTACTTTCAAAGCTTTTGCAGAAACAGCTAAAACGGATTCTAATGAATGATGCTTTAGCTTACACTGTTTCTGTCAAGCAAATGACCTTTTTTTATCATTATCATTATTGTATGAAGGATTAGGTTTAGTTTTAGAACCTGATTCACGCAACTACGTTTTGACCATTATTGTTACTTTCAAATCTTTTGCAGAAGCAGAAACAGCTAAAACGGATTCTAATGAATGATGCTTTACCTTACACTGTTTCTATCAAACAAATGATGTCTTTTCATCATTATCATTATGGTATGAAGAATTAGGTATAGTTGTTGAACCTGATTCACTCAACTACGTTTTGACCATTTTTGTACTTTCAAAGCTTTTGCAGAAACAGCTAAAACGGATTCTAATGAATGATGCTTTAGCTTACACTGTTTCTGTCAAGCAAATGAACTTTTTTTATCATTATCATTATGGTATGAAGGATTATGTTTAGTTTTAGAACCTGATTCACTCAACTACGTTTTGACCATTATTGTTACTTTAAGCTTTTGCAGAAGGAGAAAACAGCTAAAACGGACTGTAAGAGGAATGCTTTAGCTTACACTGTTTCTGTCAAGAAAATGAACTTTTTTCATCATTATCATTATGGTATGAAGAATTAGGTATAGTTGTTGAACCTGATTCACTCAACTATGTTTTGACCATTTTTGTTACTTTCAAAGCTTTAGGAGAAGGAGAACAGCTAAAACGGACTGTAAAGAGGAATGCTTTAGCTTACACTGTTTCTGTCAAGCAAATCAACTTTTTTTATCATTATCATTATGGTATGAAGGATTAGGTTTAGTTTTAGAACCTGATTCACTCAACTACGTTTTGACCATTATTGTTACTTTAAGCTTTTGCAGAAGGAGAAAACAGCTAAAACGGACTGTAAGAGGAATGCTTTAGCTTACACTGTTTCTGTCAAGAAAATCAACTTTTTTTATCATTATCATTATGGTATGAAGGATTAGGTATAGGTGTAGAACCTGATTCACTCAACTACGTATTGACCATTTTTGTTACTTTCAAAGCTTTAGGAGAAGGAGAAAACAGCTAAAACGGACTGTAAAGAGGAATGCTTTAGCTTACACTGTTTCTGTCAAGCAAATGAACTTTTTTTATCATTATCATTATGGTATGAAGATTAGGTTTAGTTTTAGAACATGATTCACTCAAATACGTTTTGACCATTATTGTTACTTTCAAAGCTTTTGCAGAAGCAGGAACAGCTAAAACGGATTCTAATGAATGATGCTTTACCTTACACTGTTTCTATCAAACAAATTACCTTTATTCATCATTATCATTATGGTATGAAGGATTAGGTAGAGTTGTTGAACCTGATTCACTCAACTATGTTTTGACCATTATTGTTACTTTCAAAGCTTTTGCAGAAGGAGAAAACAGCTAGAACGGACTGTATGAGGAATGCTTTAGCTTACACTGTTTCTGTCAAGAGAATGACCTTTTTTTATCATTATTATTATTATTATGGTATTAAGGATTAGGTATAGTTGTTGAACCGGATTCACTCAACTACGTTTTGACCATTTTTGTTACTTTCAAAGCTTTTGCAGAAGCAGAAACAGCTAAAACGGATTCTAATGAATGATGCTTTAGCTTACACTGTTTTTATCAAGCAAATGACCTTTATTCATCATTAACATTATGGTATGAAGGATTAGGTATAGTTGTTGAACCTGTTTCACGCAACTACATTTTGACCATTATTGTTACTTTCAAAGCTTTTGCAGAAGTTGAAACAGCTAAAACGGATTTTAATGAATGATGCTTTAGCTTACACTGTTTCTGTCAAGCAAATGACCTTTTTTTATCATTATCATTATTGTATGAAGGATTAGGTTTAGTTTTAGAACCTGATTCACGCAACTACGTTTTGACCATTATTGTTACTTTCAAAGCTTTTGCAGAAGGAGAAACGGCTAAAACGGACTCTATGAAGAAGGCTTTAGCTTGCACTGTTTCTGTCAAGCGAATTACCTTTATTCATCATTATCATTATGGTAGTAAGGATTAGGTTTAGTTTTAGAACCTGATTCACTCAACTACATTTTGACCATTATTGTTACTTTAAGCTTTTGCAGAAGGAGAAAACAGCTAAAACGGACTGTAAGAGGAATGCTTTAGCTTACACTGTTTCTGTCAAGAAAATGACCTTTTCTTTATCATTATCATTATGGTATGAAGAATTAGGTATAGTTGTTGAACCTGATTCACTCAACTATGTTTTGACCATTTTTGTACTTTCAAAGCTTTTGCAGAAACAGCTAAAACGGATTCTAATGAATGATGCTTTAGCTTACACTGTTTCTGTCAAGCAAATGAACTTTTTTCATTATTATCATTATGGTATGAAGGATTAGGTTTAGTTTTAGAACCTGATTCACGCAACTACGTTTTGACCATTATTGTTACTTTCAAAGCTTTTGCAGAAGTAGAAACAGCTAAAACGGATTCTAATGAATGATGCTTTAGCTTACACTGTTTCTGTCAAGCGAATTACCTTTATTCATCATTTTCATTATGGTGTGAAGGATTAAGTATAGTTTTAGAACCTGATTCACTCAACTACGTTTTGACCATTATTGTTACTTTAAGCTTTTGCAGAAGGAGAAAACAGCTAAAACGGACTGTAAGAGGAATGCTTTAGCTTACACTGTTTCTTTTAAGCAAATGACCTGTTTTTATCATTATCATTATGGTATGAAGAATTAGGTAGAGTTGTTGAACCTGATTCACTCAACTACGTATTGACCATTTTTGTTACTTTCAAATCTTTAGGAGAAGGAGAACAGCTAAAACGGACTGTAAAGAGGAATGCTTTAGCTTACACTGTTTCTGTCAAGCAAATGAACTTTTTTTTATCATTATCATTATGGTATGAAGGATTAGGTTTAGTTTTAGAACATGATTCAGTCAACTACGTTTGGACCATTATTGTTACTTTCAAAAATTTTGCAGAAGGAGAAAACAGCTAAAACGGATTCTAATGAATGATGCTTTAGCTTACACTGTTTCTGTCAAGCAAATGAACTTTTTTATCATTATCATTATGGTATGAAGGATTAGGTTTAGTTTTAGAACCTGATTCACTCAACTACGTTTTGACCATTATTGTTACTTTAAGCTTTTGCAGAAAGAGAAAACAGCTAAAACGGAAGGGTAAGAGGAATGCTTTAGCTTACACTGTTTCTGTCAAGAAAATGACCTTTTCTTTATCATTATCATTATGGTATGAAGGATTAGGTTTAGTTTTAGAACCTGATTCACGCAACTACGTTTTGACCATTATTGTTACTTTCAAAGCTTTTGCAGAAGTAGAAACAGCTTAAACGTATTCTAATGAATGATGCTTTAGCTTACACTGTTTCTGTCAAGCAAATGACCTTTTTTTATCATTATCATTATGGTATGAAGGATTAGGTTTAGTTTTAGAACATGAATCAGTCAACTACGTTTGGACCATTTTTGTTACTTTCAAAAATTTTGCAGAAGGAGAAAACAGTTAAAACGGACTGTAAGAGGAATGCTTTAGCTTACACTGTTTCTGTCAAGAAAATGACCTTTTCTTTATCATTATCATTATGGTATGAAGAATTAGGTATAGTTGTTGAACCTGATTCACTCAACTATGTTTTGACCATTTTTGTACTTTCAAAGCTTTTGCAGAAACAGCTAAAACGGATTCTAATGAATGATGCTTTAGCTTACACTGTTTCTGTCAAGCAAATGAACTTTTTTCATTATTATCATTATGGTATGAAGGATTAGGTTTAGTTTTAGAACCTGATTCACTCAACTACGTTTTGACCATTATTGTTACTTTAAGCTTTTGCAGAAAGAGAAAACAGCTAAAACGGACTGTAAGAGGAATGCTTTAGCTTACACTGTTTCTGTCAAGAAAATGACCTTTTCTTTATCATTATCATTATGGTATGAAGGATTAGGTTTAGTTTTAGAACCTGATTCACGCAACTACGTTTTGACCATTATTGTTACTTTCAAAGCTTTTGCAGAAGGAGAAACAGCTAAAACGGACTCTATAAAGAAGGCTTTAGCTTGCACTGTTTCCATCAAACAAATCATGTCTTTTCATCATTTTCATTATGGTATGAAGGATTAGGTATAGTTCTAGAACCTGATTCATTCAACTACGTTTTGACCATTTTTGTTACTTTCAGAGCTTTTGCAGAAGGAGAAACAGCTAAAACGGATTCTAATGAATGATGCTTTAGCTTACACTGTTTCTGTCAAGCAAATTACCTTTATTCATCATTTTCATTATGGTGTGAAGGATTAAGTATAGTTTTAGAACCTGATTCACTCAACTACGTTTTGACCATTATTGTTACTTTAAGCTTTTGCAGAAGGAGAAAACAGCTAAAACGGACTGTAAGAGGAATGCTTTAGCTTACACTGTTTCTTTTAAGCAAATGACCTGTTTTTATCATTATCATTATGGTATGAAGAATTAGGTAGAGTTGTTGAACCTGATTCACTCAACTACGTATTGACCATTTTTGTTACTTTCAAAGCTTTAGGAGAAGGAGAACAGCTAAAACGGACTGTAAAGAGGAATGCTTTAGCTTACACTGTTTCTCTCAAGCAAATGAACTTTTTTTTATCATTATGGTATGAAGGATTAGGTTTAGTTTTAGAACATGATTCAGTCAACTACGTTTGGACCATTATTGTTACTTTCAAAAATTTTGCAGAAGGAGAAAACAGCTAAAACGGACTGTAAGAGGAATGCTTTAGCTTACACTGTTTCTGTCAAGAAAATGACCTTTTCTTTATCATTATCATTATGGTATGAAGAATTAGGTATAGTTGTTGAACCTGATTCACTCAACTATGTTTTGACCATTTTTGTACTTTCAAAGCTTTTGCAGAAACAGCTAAAACGGATTCTAATGAATGATGCTTTAGCTTACACTGTTTCTGTCAAGCAAATGAACTTTTTTCATTATTATCATTATGGTATGAAGGATTAGGTTTAGTTTTAGAACCTGATTCACGCAACTACGTTTTGACCATTATTGTTACTTTCAAAGCTTTTGCAGAAGTAGAAACAGCTAAAACGGATTCTAATGAATGATGCTTTAGCTTACACTGTTTCTATCAAACAAATGATGTCTTTTCATCATTATCATTATGGTATGAAGAATTAGGTATAGTTGTTTAACCTGATTCACTCAACTACGTTTTGACCATTTTTGTACTTTCAAAGCTTTTGCAGAAACAGCTAAAACGGATTCTAATGAATGATGCTTTAGCTTACACTGTTTCTGTCAAGCAAATGAACTTTTTTATCATTATCATTATGGTATGAAGGATTAGGTTTAGTTTTAGAACCTGATTCACTCAACTACGTTTTGACCATTATTGTTACTTTAAGCTTTTGCAGAAGGAGAAACGGCTAAAACGGACTCTATGAAGAAGGCTTTAGCTTGCACTGTTTCTGTCAAGCGAATTACCTTTATTCATCATTATCATTATGGTAGTAAGGATTAGGTTTAGTTTTAGAACCTGATTCACTCAACTACATTTTGACCATTATTGTTACTTTAAGCTTTTGCAGAAGGAGAAAACAGCTAAAACGGACTGTAAGAGGAATGCTTTAGCTTACACTGTTTCTGTCAAGAAAATGACCTTTTCTTTATCATTATCATTATGGTATGAAGAATTAGGTATAGTTGTTGAACCTGATTCACTCAACTATGTTTTGACCATTTTTGTACTTTCAAAGCTTTTGCAGAAACAGCTAAAACGGATTCTAATGAATGATGCTTTAGCTTACACTGTTTCTGTCAAGCAAATGAACTTTTTTCATTATTATCATTATGGTATGAAGGATTAGGTTTAGTTTTAGAACCTGATTCACGCAACTACGTTTTGACCATTATTGTTACTTTCAAAGCTTTTGCAGAAGTAGAAACAGCTAAAACGGATTCTAATGAATGATGCTTTAGCTTACACTGTTTCTGTCAAGCGAATTACCTTTATTCATCATTTTCATTATGGTGTGAAGGATTAAGTATAGTTTTAGAACCTGATTCACTCAACTACGTTTTGACCATTATTGTTACTTTAAGCTTTTGCAGAAGGAGAAAACAGCTAAAACGGACTGTAAGAGGAATGCTTTAGCTTACACTGTTTCTTTTAAGCAAATGACCTGTTTTTATCATTATCATTATGGTATGAAGAATTAGGTAGAGTTGTTGAACCTGATTCACTCAACTACGTATTGACCATTTTTGTTACTTTCAAATCTTTAGGAGAAGGAGAACAGCTAAAACGGACTGTAAAGAGGAATGCTTTAGCTTACACTGTTTCTGTCAAGCAAATGAACTTTTTTTTATCATTATCATTATGGTATGAAGGATTAGGTTTAGTTTTAGAACATGATTCAGTCAACTACGTTTGGACCATTATTGTTACTTTCAAAAATTTTGCAGAAGGAGAAAACAGCTAAAACGGATTCTAATGAATGATGCTTTAGCTTACACTGTTTCTGTCAAGCAAATGAACTTTTTTATCATTATCATTATGGTATGAAGGATTAGGTTTAGTTTTAGAACCTGATTCACTCAACTACGTTTTGACCATTATTGTTACTTTAAGCTTTTGCAGAAAGAGAAAACAGCTAAAACGGAAGGGTAAGAGGAATGCTTTAGCTTACACTGTTTCTGTCAAGAAAATGACCTTTTCTTTATCATTATCATTATGGTATGAAGGATTAGGTTTAGTTTTAGAACCTGATTCACGCAACTACGTTTTGACCATTATTGTTACTTTCAAAGCTTTTGCAGAAGTAGAAACAGCTTAAACGTATTCTAATGAATGATGCTTTAGCTTACACTGTTTCTGTCAAGCAAATGACCTTTTTTTATCATTATCATTATGGTATGAAGGATTAGGTTTAGTTTTAGAACATGAATCAGTCAACTACGTTTGGACCATTTTTGTTACTTTCAAAAATTTTGCAGAAGGAGAAAACAGCTAAAACGGACTGTAAGAGGAATGCTTTAGCTTACACTGTTTCTGTCAAGAAAATGACCTTTTCTTTATCATTATCATTATGGTATGAAGAATTAGGTATAGTTGTTGAACCTGATTCACTCAACTATGTTTTGACCATTTTTGTACTTTCAAAGCTTTTGCAGAAACAGCTAAAACGGATTCTAATGAATGATGCTTTAGCTTACACTGTTTCTGTCAAGCAAATGAACTTTTTTCATTATTATCATTATGGTATGAAGGATTAGGTTTAGTTTTAGAACCTGATTCACTCAACTACGTTTTGACCATTATTGTTACTTTAAGCTTTTGCAGAAAGAGAAAACAGCTAAAACGGACTGTAAGAGGAATGCTTTAGCTTACACTGTTTCTGTCAAGAAAATGACCTTTTCTTTATCATTATCATTATGGTATGAAGGATTAGGTTTAGTTTTAGAACCTGATTCACGCAACTACGTTTTGACCATTATTGTTACTTTCAAAGCTTTTGCAGAAGGAGAAACAGCTAAAACGGACTCTATAAAGAAGGCTTTAGCTTGCACTGTTTCCATCAAACAAATCATGTCTTTTCATCATTTTCATTATGGTATGAAGGATTAGGTATAGTTCTAGAACCTGATTCATTCAACTACGTTTTGACCATTTTTGTTACTTTCAGAGCTTTTGCAGAAGGAGAAACAGCTAAAACGGATTCTAATGAATGATGCTTTAGCTTACACTGTTTCTGTCAAGCAAATTACCTTTATTCATCATTTTCATTATGGTGTGAAGGATTAAGTATAGTTTTAGAACCTGATTCACTCAACTACGTTTTGACCATTATTGTTACTTTAAGCTTTTGCAGAAGGAGAAAACAGCTAAAACGGACTGTAAGAGGAATGCTTTAGCTTACACTGTTTCTTTTAAGCAAATGACCTGTTTTTATCATTATCATTATGGTATGAAGAATTAGGTAGAGTTGTTGAACCTGATTCACTCAACTACGTATTGACCATTTTTGTTACTTTCAAAGCTTTAGGAGAAGGAGAACAGCTAAAACGGACTGTAAAGAGGAATGCTTTAGCTTACACTGTTTCTCTCAAGCAAATGAACTTTTTTTTATCATTATGGTATGAAGGATTAGGTTTAGTTTTAGAACATGATTCAGTCAACTACGTTTGGACCATTATTGTTACTTTCAAAAATTTTGCAGAAGGAGAAAACAGCTAAAACGGACTGTAAGAGGAATGCTTTAGCTTACACTGTTTCTGTCAAGAAAATGACCTTTTCTTTATCATTATCATTATGGTATGAAGAATTAGGTATAGTTGTTGAACCTGATTCACTCAACTATGTTTTGACCATTTTTGTACTTTCAAAGCTTTTGCAGAAACAGCTAAAACGGATTCTAATGAATGATGCTTTAGCTTACACTGTTTCTGTCAAGCAAATGAACTTTTTTCATTATTATCATTATGGTATGAAGGATTAGGTTTAGTTTTAGAACCTGATTCACGCAACTACGTTTTGACCATTATTGTTACTTTCAAAGCTTTTGCAGAAGTAGAAACAGCTAAAACGGATTCTAATGAATGATGCTTTAGCTTACACTGTTTCTATCAAACAAATGATGTCTTTTCATCATTATCATTATGGTATGAAGAATTAGGTATAGTTGTTTAACCTGATTCACTCAACTACGTTTTGACCATTTTTGTACTTTCAAAGCTTTTGCAGAAACAGCTAAAACGGATTCTAATGAATGATGCTTTAGCTTACACTGTTTCTGTCAAGCAAATGAACTTTTTTATCATTATCATTATGGTATGAAGGATTAGGTTTAGTTTTAGAACCTGATTCACTCAACTACGTTTTGACCATTATTGTTACTTTAAGCTTTTGCAGAAGGAGAAACGGCTAAAACGGACTCTATGAAGAAGGCTTTAGCTTGCACTGTTTCTGTCAAGCGAATTACCTTTATTCATCATTATCATTATGGTAGTAAGGATTAGGTTTAGTTTTAGAACCTGATTCACTCAACTACATTTTGACCATTATTGTTACTTTAAGCTTTTGCAGAAGGAGAAAACAGCTAAAACGGACTGTAAGAGGAATGCTTTAGCTTACACTGTTTCTGTCAAGAAAATGACCTTTTCTTTATCATTATCATTATGGTATGAAGAATTAGGTATAGTTGTTGAACCTGATTCACTCAACTATGTTTTGACCATTTTTGTACTTTCAAAGCTTTTGCAGAAACAGCTAAAACGGATTCTAATGAATGATGCTTTAGCTTACACTGTTTCTGTCAAGCAAATGAACTTTTTTCATTATTATCATTATGGTATGAAGGATTAGGTTTAGTTTTAGAACCTGATTCACGCAACTACGTTTTGACCATTATTGTTACTTTCAAAGCTTTTGCAGAAGTAGAAACAGCTAAAACGGATTCTAATGAATGATGCTTTAGCTTACACTGTTTCTGTCAAGCGAATTACCTTTATTCATCATTTTCATTATGGTGTGAAGGATTAAGTATAGTTTTAGAACCTGATTCACTCAACTACGTTTTGACCATTATTGTTACTTTAAGCTTTTGCAGAAGGAGAAAACAGCTAAAACGGACTGTAAGAGGAATGCTTTAGCTTACACTGTTTCTTTTAAGCAAATGACCTGTTTTTATCATTATCATTATGGTATGAAGAATTAGGTAGAGTTGTTGAACCTGATTCACTCAACTACGTATTGACCATTTTTGTTACTTTCAAATCTTTAGGAGAAGGAGAACAGCTAAAACGGACTGTAAAGAGGAATGCTTTAGCTTACACTGTTTCTGTCAAGCAAATGAACTTTTTTTTATCATTATCATTATGGTATGAAGGATTAGGTTTAGTTTTAGAACATGATTCAGTCAACTACGTTTGGACCATTATTGTTACTTTCAAAAATTTTGCAGAAGGAGAAAACAGCTAAAACGGATTCTAATGAATGATGCTTTAGCTTACACTGTTTCTGTCAAGCAAATGAACTTTTTTATCATTATCATTATGGTATGAAGGATTAGGTTTAGTTTTAGAACCTGATTCACTCAACTACGTTTTGACCATTATTGTTACTTTAAGCTTTTGCAGAAAGAGAAAACAGCTAAAACGGAAGGGTAAGAGGAATGCTTTAGCTTACACTGTTTCTGTCAAGAAAATGACCTTTTCTTTATCATTATCATTATGGTATGAAGGATTAGGTTTAGTTTTAGAACCTGATTCACGCAACTACGTTTTGACCATTATTGTTACTTTCAAAGCTTTTGCAGAAGTAGAAACAGCTTAAACGTATTCTAATGAATGATGCTTTAGCTTACACTGTTTCTGTCAAGCAAATGACCTTTTTTTATCATTATCATTATGGTATGAAGGATTAGGTTTAGTTTTAGAACATGAATCAGTCAACTACGTTTGGACCATTTTTGTTACTTTCAAAAATTTTGCAGAAGGAGAAAACAGCTAAAACGGACTGTAAGAGGAATGCTTTAGCTTACACTGTTTCTGTCAAGAAAATGACCTTTTCTTTATCATTATCATTATGGTATGAAGAATTAGGTATAGTTGTTGAACCTGATTCACTCAACTATGTTTTGACCATTTTTGTACTTTCAAAGCTTTTGCAGAAACAGCTAAAACGGATTCTAATGAATGATGCTTTAGCTTACACTGTTTCTGTCAAGCAAATGAACTTTTTTCATTATTATCATTATGGTATGAAGGATTAGGTTTAGTTTTAGAACCTGATTCACTCAACTACGTTTTGACCATTATTGTTACTTTAAGCTTTTGCAGAAAGAGAAAACAGCTAAAACGGACTGTAAGAGGAATGCTTTAGCTTACACTGTTTCTGTCAAGAAAATGACCTTTTCTTTATCATTATCATTATGGTATGAAGGATTAGGTTTAGTTTTAGAACCTGATTCACGCAACTACGTTTTGACCATTATTGTTACTTTCAAAGCTTTTGCAGAAGGAGAAACAGCTAAAACGGACTCTATAAAGAAGGCTTTAGCTTGCACTGTTTCCATCAAACAAATCATGTCTTTTCATCATTTTCATTATGGTATGAAGGATTAGGTATAGTTCTAGAACCTGATTCATTCAACTACGTTTTGACCATTTTTGTTACTTTCAGAGCTTTTGCAGAAGGAGAAACAGCTAAAACGGATTCTAATGAATGATGCTTTAGCTTACACTGTTTCTGTCAAGCAAATTACCTTTATTCATCATTTTCATTATGGTGTGAAGGATTAAGTATAGTTTTAGAACCTGATTCACTCAACTACGTTTTGACCATTATTGTTACTTTAAGCTTTTGCAGAAGGAGAAAACAGCTAAAACGGACTGTAAGAGGAATGCTTTAGCTTACACTGTTTCTTTTAAGCAAATGACCTGTTTTTATCATTATCATTATGGTATGAAGAATTAGGTAGAGTTGTTGAACCTGATTCACTCAACTACGTATTGACCATTTTTGTTACTTTCAAAGCTTTAGGAGAAGGAGAACAGCTAAAACGGACTGTAAAGAGGAATGCTTTAGCTTACACTGTTTCTCTCAAGCAAATGAACTTTTTTTTATCATTATGGTATGAAGGATTAGGTTTAGTTTTAGAACATGATTCAGTCAACTACGTTTGGACCATTATTGTTACTTTCAAAAATTTTGCAGAAGGAGAAAACAGCTAAAACGGACTGTAAGAGGAATGCTTTAGCTTACACTGTTTCTGTCAAGAAAATGACCTTTTCTTTATCATTATCATTATGGTATGAAGAATTAGGTATAGTTGTTGAACCTGATTCACTCAACTATGTTTTGACCATTTTTGTACTTTCAAAGCTTTTGCAGAAACAGCTAAAACGGATTCTAATGAATGATGCTTTAGCTTACACTGTTTCTGTCAAGCAAATGAACTTTTTTCATTATTATCATTATGGTATGAAGGATTAGGTTTAGTTTTAGAACCTGATTCACGCAACTACGTTTTGACCATTATTGTTACTTTCAAAGCTTTTGCAGAAGTAGAAACAGCTAAAACGGATTCTAATGAATGATGCTTTAGCTTACACTGTTTCTATCAAACAAATGATGTCTTTTCATCATTATCATTATGGTATGAAGAATTAGGTATAGTTGTTTAACCTGATTCACTCAACTACGTTTTGACCATTTTTGTACTTTCAAAGCTTTTGCAGAAACAGCTAAAACGGATTCTAATGAATGATGCTTTAGCTTACACTGTTTCTGTCAAGCAAATGAACTTTTTTATCATTATCATTATGGTATGAAGGATTAGGTTTAGTTTTAGAACCTGATTCACTCAACTACGTTTTGACCATTATTGTTACTTTAAGCTTTTGCAGAAAGAGAAAACAGCTAAAACGGATTCTAATGAATGATGCTTTAGCTTACACTGTTTCTGTCAAGAAAATGACCTTTTCTTTATCATTATCATTATGGTATGAAGGATTAGGTTTAGTTTTAGAACCTGATTCACGCAACTACGTTTTGACCATTATTGTTACTTTCAAAGCTTTTGCAGAAGTAGAAACAGCTTAAACGTATTCTAATGAATGATGCTTTAGCTTACACTGTTTCTGTCAAGCAAATGAACTTTTTTTTATCATTATCATTATGGTATGAAGGATTAGGTTTAGTTTTAGAACATGATTCAGTCAACTACGTTTGGACCATTATTGTTACTTTCAAAAATTTTGCAGAAGGAGAAAACAGCTAAAACGGACTGTAAGAGGAATGCTTTAGCTTACACTGTTTCTGTCAAGAAAATGACCTTTTCTTTATCATTATCATTATGGTATGAAGAATTAGGTATAGTTGTTGAACCTGATTCACTCAACTATGTTTTGACCATTTTTGTACTTTCAAAGCTTTTGCAGAAACAGCTAAAACGGATTCTAA
This sequence comes from Pungitius pungitius, assembly GCF_949316345.1. Classification (NCBI taxonomy): domain Eukaryota; kingdom Metazoa; phylum Chordata; class Actinopteri; order Perciformes; family Gasterosteidae; genus Pungitius; species Pungitius pungitius. The sequence continues at coordinate 7,143,666 of NC_084903.1, forward strand.
TGAATGATGCTTTAGCTTACACTGTTTCTGTCAAGCAAATGACCTTTTTTTATCATTATCATTATTGTATGAAGGATTAGGTTTAGTTTTAGAACCTGATTCACGCAACTACGTTTTGACCATTATTGTTACTTTCAAATCTTTTGCAGAAGCAGAAACAGCTAAAACGGATTCTAATGAATGATGCTTTACCTTACACTGTTTCTATCAAACAAATGATGTCTTTTCATCATTATCATTATGGTATGAAGAATTAGGTATAGTTGTTGAACCTGATTCACTCAACTACGTTTTGACCATTTTTGTACTTTCAAAGCTTTTGCAGAAACAGCTAAAACGGATTCTAATGAATGATGCTTTAGCTTACACTGTTTCTGTCAAGCAAATGAACTTTTTTTATCATTATCATTATGGTATGAAGGATTATGTTTAGTTTTAGAACCTGATTCACTCAACTACGTTTTGACCATTATTGTTACTTTAAGCTTTTGCAGAAGGAGAAAACAGCTAAAACGGACTGTAAGAGGAATGCTTTAGCTTACACTGTTTCTTTTAAGCAAATGACCTGTTTTTATCATTATCATTATGGTATGAAGAATTAGGTAGAGTTGTTGAACCTGATTCACTCAACTACGTATTGACCATTTTTGTTACTTTCAAATCTTTAGGAGAAGGAGAACAGCTAAAACGGACTGTAAAGAGGAATGCTTTAGCTTACACTGTTTCTGTCAAGCAAATGAACTTTTTTTTATCATTATCATTATGGTATGAAGGATTAGGTTTAGTTTTAGAACATGATTCAGTCAACTACGTTTGGACCATTATTGTTACTTTCAAAAATTTTGCAGAAGGAGAAAACAGCTAAAACGGATTCTAATGAATGATGCTTTAGCTTACACTGTTTCTGTCAAGCAAATGAACTTTTTTATCATTATCATTATGGTATGAAGGATTAGGTTTAGTTTTAGAACCTGATTCACTCAACTACGTTTTGACCATTATTGTTACTTTAAGCTTTTGCAGAAAGAGAAAACAGCTAAAACGGAAGGGTAAGAGGAATGCTTTAGCTTACACTGTTTCTGTCAAGAAAATGACCTTTTCTTTATCATTATCATTATGGTATGAAGGATTAGGTTTAGTTTTAGAACCTGATTCACGCAACTACGTTTTGACCATTATTGTTACTTTCAAAGCTTTTGCAGAAGTAGAAACAGCTTAAACGTATTCTAATGAATGATGCTTTAGCTTACACTGTTTCTGTCAAGCAAATGACCTTTTTTTATCATTATCATTATGGTATGAAGGATTAGGTTTAGTTTTAGAACATGAATCAGTCAACTACGTTTGGACCATTTTTGTTACTTTCAAAAATTTTGCAGAAGGAGAAAACAGCTAAAACGGACTGTAAGAGGAATGCTTTAGCTTACACTGTTTCTGTCAAGAAAATGACCTTTTCTTTATCATTATCATTATGGTATGAAGAATTAGGTATAGTTGTTGAACCTGATTCACTCAACTATGTTTTGACCATTTTTGTACTTTCAAAGCTTTTGCAGAAACAGCTAAAACGGATTCTAATGAATGATGCTTTAGCTTACACTGTTTCTGTCAAGCAAATGAACTTTTTTCATTATTATCATTATGGTATGAAGGATTAGGTTTAGTTTTAGAACCTGATTCACTCAACTACGTTTTGACCATTATTGTTACTTTAAGCTTTTGCAGAAAGAGAAAACAGCTAAAACGGACTGTAAGAGGAATGCTTTAGCTTACACTGTTTCTGTCAAGAAAATGACCTTTTCTTTATCATTATCATTATGGTATGAAGGATTAGGTTTAGTTTTAGAACCTGATTCACGCAACTACGTTTTGACCATTATTGTTACTTTCAAAGCTTTTGCAGAAGGAGAAACAGCTAAAACGGACTCTATAAAGAAGGCTTTAGCTTGCACTGTTTCCATCAAACAAATCATGTCTTTTCATCATTTTCATTATGGTATGAAGGATTAGGTATAGTTCTAGAACCTGATTCATTCAACTACGTTTTGACCATTTTTGTTACTTTCAGAGCTTTTGCAGAAGGAGAAACAGCTAAAACGGATTCTAATGAATGATGCTTTAGCTTACACTGTTTCTGTCAAGCAAATTACCTTTATTCATCATTTTCATTATGGTGTGAAGGATTAAGTATAGTTTTAGAACCTGATTCACTCAACTACGTTTTGACCATTATTGTTACTTTAAGCTTTTGCAGAAGGAGAAAACAGCTAAAACGGACTGTAAGAGGAATGCTTTAGCTTACACTGTTTCTTTTAAGCAAATGACCTGTTTTTATCATTATCATTATGGTATGAAGAATTAGGTAGAGTTGTTGAACCTGATTCACTCAACTACGTATTGACCATTTTTGTTACTTTCAAAGCTTTAGGAGAAGGAGAACAGCTAAAACGGACTGTAAAGAGGAATGCTTTAGCTTACACTGTTTCTCTCAAGCAAATGAACTTTTTTTTATCATTATGGTATGAAGGATTAGGTTTAGTTTTAGAACATGATTCAGTCAACTACGTTTGGACCATTATTGTTACTTTCAAAAATTTTGCAGAAGGAGAAAACAGCTAAAACGGACTGTAAGAGGAATGCTTTAGCTTACACTGTTTCTGTCAAGAAAATGACCTTTTCTTTATCATTATCATTATGGTATGAAGAATTAGGTATAGTTGTTGAACCTGATTCACTCAACTATGTTTTGACCATTTTTGTACTTTCAAAGCTTTTGCAGAAACAGCTAAAACGGATTCTAATGAATGATGCTTTAGCTTACACTGTTTCTGTCAAGCAAATGAACTTTTTTCATTATTATCATTATGGTATGAAGGATTAGGTTTAGTTTTAGAACCTGATTCACGCAACTACGTTTTGACCATTATTGTTACTTTCAAAGCTTTTGCAGAAGTAGAAACAGCTAAAACGGATTCTAATGAATGATGCTTTAGCTTACACTGTTTCTATCAAACAAATGATGTCTTTTCATCATTATCATTATGGTATGAAGAATTAGGTATAGTTGTTTAACCTGATTCACTCAACTACGTTTTGACCATTTTTGTACTTTCAAAGCTTTTGCAGAAACAGCTAAAACGGATTCTAATGAATGATGCTTTAGCTTACACTGTTTCTGTCAAGCAAATGAACTTTTTTATCATTATCATTATGGTATGAAGGATTAGGTTTAGTTTTAGAACCTGATTCACTCAACTACGTTTTGACCATTATTGTTACTTTAAGCTTTTGCAGAAAGAGAAAACAGCTAAAACGGATTCTAATGAATGATGCTTTAGCTTACACTGTTTCTGTCAAGAAAATGACCTTTTCTTTATCATTATCATTATGGTATGAAGGATTAGGTTTAGTTTTAGAACCTGATTCACGCAACTACGTTTTGACCATTATTGTTACTTTCAAAGCTTTTGCAGAAGTAGAAACAGCTTAAACGTATTCTAATGAATGATGCTTTAGCTTACACTGTTTCTGTCAAGCAAATGAACTTTTTTTTATCATTATCATTATGGTATGAAGGATTAGGTTTAGTTTTAGAACATGATTCAGTCAACTACGTTTGGACCATTATTGTTACTTTCAAAAATTTTGCAGAAGGAGAAAACAGCTAAAACGGACTGTAAGAGGAATGCTTTAGCTTACACTGTTTCTGTCAAGAAAATGACCTTTTCTTTATCATTATCATTATGGTATGAAGAATTAGGTATAGTTGTTGAACCTGATTCACTCAACTATGTTTTGACCATTTTTGTACTTTCAAAGCTTTTGCAGAAACAGCTAAAACGGATTCTAATGAATGATGCTTTAGCTTACACTGTTTCTGTCAAGCAAATGACCTTTTTTTATCATTATCATTATTGTATGAAGGATTAGGTTTAGTTTTAGAACCTGATTCACGCAACTACGTTTTGACCATTATTGTTACTTTCAAATCTTTTGCAGAAGCAGAAACAGCTAAAACGGATTCTAATGAATGATGCTTTACCTTACACTGTTTCTATCAAACAAATGATGTCTTTTCATCATTATCATTATGGTATGAAGAATTAGGTATAGTTGTTGAACCTGATTCACTCAACTACGTTTTGACCATTTTTGTACTTTCAAAGCTTTTGCAGAAACAGCTAAAACGGATTCTAATGAATGATGCTTTAGCTTACACTGTTTCTGTCAAGCAAATGAACTTTTTTTATCATTATCATTATGGTATGAAGGATTATGTTTAGTTTTAGAACCTGATTCACTCAACTACGTTTTGACCATTATTGTTACTTTAAGCTTTTGCAGAAGGAGAAAACAGCTAAAACGGACTGTAAGAGGAATGCTTTAGCTTACACTGTTTCTGTCAAGAAAATGAACTTTTTTCATCATTATCATTATGGTATGAAGAATTAGGTATAGTTGTTGAACCTGATTCACTCAACTATGTTTTGACCATTTTTGTTACTTTCAAAGCTTTAGGAGAAGGAGAACAGCTAAAACGGACTGTAAAGAGGAATGCTTTAGCTTACACTGTTTCTGTCAAGCAAATCAACTTTTTTTATCATTATCATTATGGTATGAAGGATTAGGTTTAGTTTTAGAACCTGATTCACTCAACTACGTTTTGACCATTATTGTTACTTTAAGCTTTTGCAGAAGGAGAAAACAGCTAAAACGGACTGTAAGAGGAATGCTTTAGCTTACACTGTTTCTGTCAAGAAAATCAACTTTTTTTATCATTATCATTATGGTATGAAGGATTAGGTATAGGTGTAGAACCTGATTCACTCAACTACGTATTGACCATTTTTGTTACTTTCAAAGCTTTAGGAGAAGGAGAAAACAGCTAAAACGGACTGTAAAGAGGAATGCTTTAGCTTACACTGTTTCTGTCAAGCAAATGAACTTTTTTTATCATTATCATTATGGTATGAAGATTAGGTTTAGTTTTAGAACATGATTCACTCAAATACGTTTTGACCATTATTGTTACTTTCAAAGCTTTTGCAGAAGCAGGAACAGCTAAAACGGATTCTAATGAATGATGCTTTACCTTACACTGTTTCTATCAAACAAATTACCTTTATTCATCATTATCATTATGGTATGAAGGATTAGGTAGAGTTGTTGAACCTGATTCACTCAACTATGTTTTGACCATTATTGTTACTTTCAAAGCTTTTGCAGAAGGAGAAAACAGCTAGAACGGACTGTATGAGGAATGCTTTAGCTTACACTGTTTCTGTCAAGAGAATGACCTTTTTTTATCATTATTATTATTATTATGGTATTAAGGATTAGGTATAGTTGTTGAACCGGATTCACTCAACTACGTTTTGACCATTTTTGTTACTTTCAAAGCTTTTGCAGAAGCAGAAACAGCTAAAACGGATTCTAATGAATGATGCTTTAGCTTACACTGTTTTTATCAAGCAAATGACCTTTATTCATCATTAACATTATGGTATGAAGGATTAGGTATAGTTGTTGAACCTGTTTCACGCAACTACATTTTGACCATTATTGTTACTTTCAAAGCTTTTGCAGAAGTTGAAACAGCTAAAACGGATTTTAATGAATGATGCTTTAGCTTACACTGTTTCTGTCAAGCAAATGACCTTTTTTTATCATTATCATTATTGTATGAAGGATTAGGTTTAGTTTTAGAACCTGATTCACGCAACTACGTTTTGACCATTATTGTTACTTTCAAAGCTTTTGCAGAAGGAGAAACGGCTAAAACGGACTCTATGAAGAAGGCTTTAGCTTGCACTGTTTCTGTCAAGCGAATTACCTTTATTCATCATTATCATTATGGTAGTAAGGATTAGGTTTAGTTTTAGAACCTGATTCACTCAACTACATTTTGACCATTATTGTTACTTTAAGCTTTTGCAGAAGGAGAAAACAGCTAAAACGGACTGTAAGAGGAATGCTTTAGCTTACACTGTTTCTGTCAAGAAAATGACCTTTTCTTTATCATTATCATTATGGTATGAAGAATTAGGTATAGTTGTTGAACCTGATTCACTCAACTATGTTTTGACCATTTTTGTACTTTCAAAGCTTTTGCAGAAACAGCTAAAACGGATTCTAATGAATGATGCTTTAGCTTACACTGTTTCTGTCAAGCAAATGAACTTTTTTCATTATTATCATTATGGTATGAAGGATTAGGTTTAGTTTTAGAACCTGATTCACGCAACTACGTTTTGACCATTATTGTTACTTTCAAAGCTTTTGCAGAAGTAGAAACAGCTAAAACGGATTCTAATGAATGATGCTTTAGCTTACACTGTTTCTGTCAAGCGAATTACCTTTATTCATCATTTTCATTATGGTGTGAAGGATTAAGTATAGTTTTAGAACCTGATTCACTCAACTACGTTTTGACCATTATTGTTACTTTAAGCTTTTGCAGAAGGAGAAAACAGCTAAAACGGACTGTAAGAGGAATGCTTTAGCTTACACTGTTTCTTTTAAGCAAATGACCTGTTTTTATCATTATCATTATGGTATGAAGAATTAGGTAGAGTTGTTGAACCTGATTCACTCAACTACGTATTGACCATTTTTGTTACTTTCAAATCTTTAGGAGAAGGAGAACAGCTAAAACGGACTGTAAAGAGGAATGCTTTAGCTTACACTGTTTCTGTCAAGCAAATGAACTTTTTTTATCATTATCATTATGGTATGAAGGATTAGGTTTAGTTTTAGAACATGATTCAGTCAACTACGTTTGGACCATTATTGTTACTTTCAAAAATTTTGCAGAAGGAGAAAACAGCTAAAACGGACTGTAAGAGGAATGCTTTAGCTTACACTGTTTCTGTCAAGAAAATGACCTTTTCTTTATCATTATCATTATGGTATGAAGAATTAGGTATAGTTGTTGAACCTGATTCACTCAACTATGTTTTGACCATTTTTGTACTTTCAAAGCTTTTGCAGAAACAGCTAAAACGGATTCTAATGAATGATGCTTTAGCTTACACTGTTTCTGTAAAGCAAATGAACTTTTTTATCATTATCATTATGGTATGAAGGATTAGGTTTAGTTTTAGAACCTGATTCACTCAACTACGTTTTGACCATTATTGTTACTTTAAGCTTTTGCAATTCAATTCAATTCAATTCATTTTATTTTGTATAGCCCAAAATCGCAAATTACAAATTTGCCTCAGAGGGCTTTACAGTCTGTACACATGCAACATCCTCTGTCCCGAAACCCTCACATCGGCACAGGAAAAACTCCCCAAAATATGAAAAAACCCTTCAATGGGGAAAAAAGGGAAGAAACCTTAGGGAGAACGTCAGAGGAGGGATCCCTCTCCCGGGATGGACAGACTGCAATGGATGTCATGTGTACAGAATCAACAAGAAAGACAGAAAGAGAAAACAGCTAAAACGGACTGTAAGAGGAATGCTTTAGCTTACACTGTTTCTGTCAAGAAAATGACCTTTTCTTTATCATTATCATTATGGTATGAAGGATTAGGTTTAGTTTTAGAACCTGATTCACGCAACTACGTTTTGACCATTATTGTTACTTTCAAAGCTTTTGCAGAAGTAGAAACAGCTTAAACGTATTCTAATGAATGATGCTTTAGCTTACACTGTTTCTGTCAAGCAAATGACCTTTTTTTATCATTATCATTATGGTATGAAGGATTAGGTTTAGTTTTAGAACATGATTCAGTCAACTACGTTTGGACCATTTTTGTTACTTTTTAAAGCTTTTGCAGAAGGAGAAAACAGCTAAAACGGACTGTATGAAGAATGCTTTAGCTTACAACTGTTTCTAACAGGCAAATGACCTGTTTTCATCATTATCATTATGGTATAATGGATTAAGTATAGTTTTGGAACCTGATTCACTCAACTACGTTTTGACCATTTTTGTTACTTTTTAAAGCTTTTGCAGAAGGAGAAAACAGCTAAAACGGACTGTATGAAGAATGCTTTAGCTTACAACTGTTTCTAACAGGCAAATGACCTGTTTTCATCATTATCATTATGGTATAATGGATTAAGTATAGTTTTGGAACCTGATTCACTCAACTACGTTTTGACCATTTTTTTTACTTTTTAAAGCTTTTGCAGAAGGAGAAAACAGCTAAAACGGACTGTATGAAGAATGCTTTAGCTTACACTGTTTCTAACAGGCAAATGACCTGTTTTCATCATTATCATTATGGTATAATGGATTAAGTATAGTTTTGGAACCTGATTCACTCAACTACGTTTTGACCATTATTGTTACTTTGTAAAGCTTTTGCAGAAGGAGAAAACAGCTAAAACGGACTGTTTGAAGAATGCTTTAGCTTACACTGTTTCTGTCAAGCAAATGAACTTTTTTTATCATTATCATTATGGTATGAAGGATTAGGTTTAGTTTTAGAACATGAATCAGTCAACTACGTTTGGACCATTATTGTTACTTTCAAAAATTTTGCAGAAGGAGAAAACAGCTAAAACGGACTGTAAGAGGAATGCTTTAGCTTACACTGTTTCTGTCAAGAAAATGACCTTTTCTTTATCATTATCATTATGGTATGAAGAATTAGGTATAGTTGTTGAACCTGATTCACTCAACTATGTTTTGACCATTTTTGTACTTTCAAAGCTTTTGCAGAAACAGCTAAAATGGATTCTAATGAATGATGCTTTAGCTTACACTGTTTCTGTCAAGCAAATGAACTTTTTTCATTATTATCATTATGGTATGAAGGATTAGGTTTAGTTTTAGAACCTGATTCACTCAACTACGTTTTGACCATTATTGTTACTTTAAGCTTTTGCAGAAAGAGAAAACAGCTAAAACGGACTGTAAGAGGAATGCTTTAGCTTACACTGTTTCTGTCAAGAAAATGACCTTTTCTTTATCATTATCATTATGGTATGAAGGATTAGGTTTAGTTTTAGAACCTGATTCACGCAACTACGTTTTGACCATTATTGTTACTTTCAAAGCTTTTGCAGAAGGAGAAACAGCTAAAACGGACTCTATAAAGAAGGCTTTAGCTTGCACTGTTTCCATCAAACAAATCATGTCTTTTCATCATTTTCATTATGGTATGAAGGATTAGGTATAGTTCTAGAACCTGATTCATTCAACTACGTTTTGACCATTTTTGTTACTTTCAGAGCTTTTGCAGAAGGAGAAACAGCTAAAACGGATTCTAATGAATGATGCTTTAGCTTACACTGTTTCTGTCAAGCAAATTACCTTTATTCATCATTTTCATTATGGTGTGAAGGATTAAGTATAGTTTTAGAACCTGATTCACTCAACTACGTTTTGACCATTATTGTTACTTTAAGCTTTTGCAGAAGGAGAAAACAGCTAAAACGGACTGTAAGAGGAATGCTTTAGCTTACACTGTTTCTTTTAAGCAAATGACCTGTTTTTATCATTATCATTATGGTATGAAGAATTAGGTAGAGTTGTTGAACCTGATTCACTCAACTACGTATTGACCATTTTTGTTACTTTCAAAGCTTTAGGAGAAGGAGAACAGCTAAAACGGACTGTAAAGAGGAATGCTTTAGCTTACACTGTTTCTCTCAAGCAAATGAACTTTTTTTTATCATTATGGTATGAAGGATTAGGTTTAGTTTTAGAACATGATTCACTCAACTACGTTTGGACCATTATTGTTACTTTCAAAAATTTTGCAGAAGGAGAAAACAGCTAAAACGGACTGTAAGAGGAATGCTTTAGCTTACACTGTTTCTGTCAAGAAAATGACCTTTTCTTTATCATTATCATTATGGTATGAAGAATTAGGTATAGTTGTTGAACCTGATTCACTCAACTATGTTTTGACCATTTTTGTACTTTCAAAGCTTTTGCAGAAACAGCTAAAACGGATTCTAATGAATGATGCTTTAGCTTACACTGTTTCTGTCAAGCAAATGAACTTTTTTCATTATTATCATTATGGTATGAAGGATTAGGTTTAGTTTTAGAACCTGATTCACGCAACTACGTTTTGACCATTATTGTTACTTTCAAAGCTTTTGCAGAAGTAGAAACAGCTAAAACGGATTCTAATGAATGATGCTTTAGCTTACACTGTTTCTATCAAACAAATGATGTCTTTTCATCATTATCATTATGGTATGAAGAATTAGGTATAGTTGTTTAACCTGATTCACTCAACTACGTTTTGACCATTTTTGTACTTTCAAAGCTTTTGCAGAAACAGCTAAAACGGATTCTAATGAATGATGCTTTAGCTTACACTGTTTCTGTCAAGCAAATGAACTTTTTTATCATTATCATTATGGTATGAAGGATTAGGTTTAGTTTTAGAACCTGATTCACTCAACTACGTTTTGACCATTATTGTTACTTTAAGCTTTTGCAGAAAGAGAAAACAGCTAAAACGGATTCTAATGAATGATGCTTTAGCTTACACTGTTTCTGTCAAGAAAATGACCTTTTCTTTATCATTATCATTATGGTATGAAGGATTAGGTTTAGTTTTAGAACCTGATTCACGCAACTACGTTTTGACCATTATTGTTACTTTCAAAGCTTTTGCAGAAGTAGAAACAGCTTAAACGTATTCTAATGAATGATGCTTTAGCTTACACTGTTTCTGTCAAGCAAATGAACTTTTTTTTATCATTATCATTATGGTATGAAGGATTAGGTTTAGTTTTAGAACATGATTCAGTCAACTACGTTTGGACCATTATTGTTACTTTCAAAAATTTTGCAGAAGGAGAAAACAGCTAAAACGGACTGTAAGAGGAATGCTTTAGCTTACACTGTTTCTGTCAAGAAAATGACCTTTTCTTTATCATTATCATTATGGTATGAAGAATTAGGTATAGTTGTTGAACCTGATTCACTCAACTATGTTTTGACCATTTTTGTACTTTCAAAGCTTTTGCAGAAACAGCTAAAACGGATTCTAATGAATGATGCTTTAGCTTACACTGTTTCTGTCAAGCAAATGACCTTTTTTTATCATTATCATTATTGTATGAAGGATTAGGTTTAGTTTTAGAACCTGATTCACGCAACTACGTTTTGACCATTATTGTTACTTTCAAATCTTTTGCAGAAGCAGAAACAGCTAAAACGGATTCTAATGAATGATGCTTTACCTTACACTGTTTCTATCAAACAAATGATGTCTTTTCATCATTATCATTATGGTATGAAGAATTAGGTATAGTTGTTGAACCTGATTCACTCAACTACGTTTTGACCATTTTTGTACTTTCAAAGCTTTTGCAGAAACAGCTAAAACGGATTCTAATGAATGATGCTTTAGCTTACACTGTTTCTGTCAAGCAAATGAACTTTTTTTATCATTATCATTATGGTATGAAGGATTATGTTTAGTTTTAGAACCTGATTCACTCAACTACGTTTTGACCATTATTGTTACTTTAAGCTTTTGCAGAAGGAGAAAACAGCTAAAACGGACTGTAAGAGGAATGCTTTAGCTTACACTGTTTCTGTCAAGAAAATGAACTTTTTTCATCATTATCATTATGGTATGAAGAATTAGGTATAGTTGTTGAACCTGATTCACTCAACTATGTTTTGACCATTTTTGTTACTTTCAAAGCTTTAGGAGAAGGAGAACAGCTAAAACGGACTGTAAAGAGGAATGCTTTAGCTTACACTGTTTCTGTCAAGCAAATCAACTTTTTTTATCATTATCATTATGGTATGAAGGATTAGGTTTAGTTTTAGAACCTGATTCACTCAACTACGTTTTGACCATTATTGTTACTTTAAGCTTTTGCAGAAGGAGAAAACAGCTAAAACGGACTGTAAGAGGAATGCTTTAGCTTACACTGTTTCTGTCAAGAAAATCAACTTTTTTTATCATTATCATTATGGTATGAAGGATTAGGTATAGGTGTAGAACCTGATTCACTCAACTACGTATTGACCATTTTTGTTACTTTCAAAGCTTTAGGAGAAGGAGAAAACAGCTAAAACGGACTGTAAAGAGGAATGCTTTAGCTTACACTGTTTCTGTCAAGCAAATGAACTTTTTTTATCATTATCATTATGGTATGAAGATTAGGTTTAGTTTTAGAACATGATTCACTCAAATACGTTTTGACCATTATTGTTACTTTCAAAGCTTTTGCAGAAGCAGGAACAGCTAAAACGGATTCTAATGAATGATGCTTTACCTTACACTGTTTCTATCAAACAAATTACCTTTATTCATCATTATCATTATGGTATGAAGGATTAGGTAGAGTTGTTGAACCTGATTCACTCAACTATGTTTTGACCATTATTGTTACTTTCAAAGCTTTTGCAGAAGGAGAAAACAGCTAGAACGGACTGTATGAGGAATGCTTTAGCTTACACTGTTTCTGTCAAGAGAATGACCTTTTTTTATCATTATTATTATTATTATGGTATTAAGGATTAGGTATAGTTGTTGAACCGGATTCACTCAACTACGTTTTGACCATTTTTGTTACTTTCAAAGCTTTTGCAGAAGCAGAAACAGCTAAAACGGATTCTAATGAATGATGCTTTAGCTTACACTGTTTTTATCAAGCAAATGACCTTTATTCATCATTAACATTATGGTATGAAGGATTAGGTATAGTTGTTGAACCTGTTTCACGCAACTACATTTTGACCATTATTGTTACTTTCAAAGCTTTTGCAGAAGTTGAAACAGCTAAAACGGATTTTAATGAATGATGCTTTAGCTTACACTGTTTCTGTCAAGCAAATGACCTTTTTTTATCATTATCATTATTGTATGAAGGATTAGGTTTAGTTTTAGAACCTGATTCACGCAACTACGTTTTGACCATTATTGTTACTTTCAAAGCTTTTGCAGAAGGAGAAACGGCTAAAACGGACTCTATGAAGAAGGCTTTAGCTTGCACTGTTTCTGTCAAGCGAATTACCTTTATTCATCATTATCATTATGGTAGTAAGGATTAGGTTTAGTTTTAGAACCTGATTCACTCAACTACATTTTGACCATTATTGTTACTTTAAGCTTTTGCAGAAGGAGAAAACAGCTAAAACGGACTGTAAGAGGAATGCTTTAGCTTACACTGTTTCTGTCAAGAAAATGACCTTTTCTTTATCATTATCATTATGGTATGAAGAATTAGGTATAGTTGTTGAACCTGATTCACTCAACTATGTTTTGACCATTTTTGTACTTTCAAAGCTTTTGCAGAAACAGCTAAAACGGATTCTAATGAATGATGCTTTAGCTTACACTGTTTCTGTCAAGCAAATGAACTTTTTTCATTATTATCATTATGGTATGAAGGATTAGGTTTAGTTTTAGAACCTGATTCACGCAACTACGTTTTGACCATTATTGTTACTTTCAAAGCTTTTGCAGAAGTAGAAACAGCTAAAACGGATTCTAATGAATGATGCTTTAGCTTACACTGTTTCTGTCAAGCGAATTACCTTTATTCATCATTTTCATTATGGTGTGAAGGATTAAGTATAGTTTTAGAACCTGATTCACTCAACTACGTTTTGACCATTATTGTTACTTTAAGCTTTTGCAGAAGGAGAAAACAGCTAAAACGGACTGTAAGAGGAATGCTTTAGCTTACACTGTTTCTTTTAAGCAAATGACCTGTTTTTATCATTATCATTATGGTATGAAGAATTAGGTAGAGTTGTTGAACCTGATTCACTCAACTACGTATTGACCATTTTTGTTACTTTCAAATCTTTAGGAGAAGGAGAACAGCTAAAACGGACTGTAAAGAGGAATGCTTTAGCTTACACTGTTTCTGTCAAGCAAATGAACTTTTTTTATCATTATCATTATGGTATGAAGGATTAGGTTTAGTTTTAGAACATGATTCAGTCAACTACGTTTGGACCATTATTGTTACTTTCAAAAATTTTGCAGAAGGAGAAAACAGCTAAAACGGACTGTAAGAGGAATGCTTTAGCTTACACTGTTTCTGTCAAGAAAATGACCTTTTCTTTATCATTATCATTATGGTATGAAGAATTAGGTATAGTTGTTGAACCTGATTCACTCAACTATGTTTTGACCATTTTTGTACTTTCAAAGCTTTTGCAGAAACAGCTAAAACGGATTCTAATGAATGATGCTTTAGCTTACACTGTTTCTGTCAAGCAAATGAACTTTTTTATCATTATCATTATGGTATGAAGGATTAGGTTTAGTTTTAGAACCTGATTCACTCAACTACGTTTTGACCATTATTGTTACTTTAAGCTTTTGCAATTCAATTCAATTCAATTCATTTTATTTTGTATAGCCCAAAATCGCAAATTACAAATTTGCCTCAGAGGGCTTTACAGTCTGTACACATGCAACATCCTCTGTCCCGAAACCCTCACATCGGCACAGGAAAAACTCCCCAAAATATGAAAAAACCCTTCAATGGGGAAAAAAGGGAAGAAACCTTAGGGAGAACGTCAGAGGAGGGATCCCTCTCCCGGGATGGACAGACTGCAATGGATGTCATGTGTACAGAATCAACAAGAAAGACAGAAAGAGAAAACAGCTAAAACGGACTGTAAGAGGAATGCTTTAGCTTACACTGTTTCTGTCAAGAAAATGACCTTTTCTTTATCATTATCATTATGGTATGAAGGATTAGGTTTAGTTTTAGAACCTGATTCACGCAACTACGTTTTGACCATTATTGTTACTTTTTAAAGCTTTTGCAGAAGGAGAAAACAGCTAAAACGGACTGTATGAAGAATGCTTTAGCTTACAACTGTTTCTAACAGGCAAATGACCTGTTTTCATCATTATCATTATGGTATAATGGATTAAGTATAGTTTTGGAACCTGATTCACTCAACTACGTTTTGACCATTTTTGTTACTTTTTAAAGCTTTTGCAGAAGGAGAAAACAGCTAAAACGGACTGTATGAAGAATGCTTTAGCTTACAACTGTTTCTAACAGGCAAATGACCTGTTTTCATCATTATCATTATGGTATAATGGATTAAGTATAGTTTTGGAACCTGATTCACTCAACTACGTTTTGACCATTTTTTTTACTTTTTAAAGCTTTTGCAGAAGGAGAAAACAGCTAAAACGGACTGTATGAAGAATGCTTTAGCTTACACTGTTTCTAACAGGCAAATGACCTGTTTTCATCATTATCATTATGGTATAATGGATTAAGTATAGTTTTGGAACCTGATTCACTCAACTACGTTTTGACCATTATTGTTACTTTGTAAAGCTTTTGCAGAAGGAGAAAACAGCTAAAACGGACTGTTTGAAGAATGCTTTAGCTTACACTGTTTCTGTCAAGCAAATGAACTTTTTTTATCATTATCATTATGGTATGAAGGATTAGGTTTAGTTTTAGAACATGAATCAGTCAACTACGTTTGGACCATTATTGTTACTTTCAAAAATTTTGCAGAAGGAGAAAACAGCTAAAACGGACTGTAAGAGGAATGCTTTAGCTTACACTGTTTCTGTCAAGAAAATGACCTTTTCTTTATCATTATCATTATGGTATGAAGAATTAGGTATAGTTGTTGAACCTGATTCACTCAACTATGTTTTGACCATTTTTGTACTTTCAAAGCTTTTGCAGAAACAGCTAAAACGGATTCTAATGAATGATGCTTTAGCTTACACTGTTTCTGTCAAGCAAATGAACTTTTTTCATTATTATCATTATGGTATGAAGGATTAGGTTTAGTTTTAGAACCTGATTCACGCAACTACGTTTTGACCATTATTGTTACTTTCAAAGCTTTTGCAGAAGTAGAAACAGCTAAAACGGATTCTAATGAATGATGCTTTAGCTTACACTGTTTCTATCAAACAAATGATGTCTTTTCATCATTATCATTATGGTATGAAGAATTAGGTATAGTTGTTTAACCTGATTCACTCAACTACGTTTTGACCATTTTTGTACTTTCAAAGCTTTTGCAGAAACAGCTAAAACGGATTCTAATGAATGATGCTTTAGCTTACACTGTTTCTGTCAAGCAAATTAACTTTTTTATCATTATCATTATGGTATGAAGGATTAGGTTTAGTTTTAGAACCTGATTCACTCAACTACGTTTTGACCATTATTGTTACTTTAAGCTTTTGCAGAAAGAGAAAACAGCTAAAACGGACTGTAAGAGGAATGCTTTAGCTTACACTGTTTCTGTCAAGAAAATGACCTTTTCTTTATCATTATCATTATGGTATGAAGGATTAGGTTTAGTTTTAGAACATAATTCAGTCAACTACGTTTGGACCATTATTGTTACTTTCAAAGCTTTTGCAGAAGGAGAAACAGCTAAAACGGACTCTATAAAGAAGGCTTTAGCTTGCACTGTTTCCATCAAACAAATCATGTCTTTTCATTATTATCATTATGGTATGAAGGATTAGGTTTAGTTTTAGAACCTGATTCACGCAACTACGTTTTGACCATTATTGTTACTTTCAAAGCTTTTGCAGAAGTAGAAACAGCTAAAACGGATTCTAATGAATGATGCTTTAGCTTACACTGTTTCTGTCAAGCGAATTACCTTTATTCATCATTTTCATTATGGTGTGAAGGATTAAGTATAGTTTTAGAACCTGATTCACTCAACTACGTTTTGACCATTATTGTTACTTTAAGCTTTTGCAGAAGGAGAAAACAGCTAAAACGGACTGTAAGAGGAATGCTTTAGCTTACACTGTTTCTTTTAAGCAAATGACCTGTTTTTATCATTATCATTATGGTATGAAGAATTAGGTAGAGTTGTTGAACCTGATTCACTCAACTACGTATTGACCATTTTTGTTACTTTCAAAGCTTTAGGAGAAGGAGAACAGCTAAAACGGACTGTAAAGAGGAATGCTTTAGCTTACACTGTTTCTGTCAAGCAAATGAACTTTTTTTATCATTATCATTATGGTATGAAGGATTAGGTTTAGTTTTAGAACATGATTCAGTCAACTACGTTTGGACCATTATTGTTACTTTCAAAAATTTTGCAGAAGGAGAAAACAGCTAAAACGGACTGTAAGAGGAATGCTTTAGCTTACACTGTTTCTGTCAAGAAAATGACCTTTTCTTTATCATTATCATTATGGTATGAAGAATTAGGTATAGTTGTTGAACCTGATTCACTCAACTATGTTTTGACCATTTTTGTACTTTCAAAGCTTTTGCAGAAACAGCTAAAACGGATTCTAATGAATGATGCTTTAGCTTACACTGTTTCTGTCAAGCAAATGAACTTTTTTATCATTATCATTATGGTATGAAGGATTAGGTTTAGTTTTAGAACCTGATTCACTCAACTACGTTTTGACCATTATTGTTACTTTAAGCTTTTGCAATTCAATTCAATTCAATTCATTTTATTTTGTATAGCCCAAAATCGCAAATTACAAATTTGCCTCAGAGGGCTTTACAGTCTGTACACATGCAACATCCTCTGTCCCGAAACCCTCACATCGGCACAGGAAAAACTCCCCAAAATATGAAAAAACCCTTCAATGGGGAAAAAAGGGAAGAAACCTTAGGGAGAACGTCAGAGGAGGGATCCCTCTCCCGGGATGGACAGACTGCAATGGATGTCATGTGTACAGAATCAACAAGAAAGACAGAAAGAGAAAACAGCTAAAACGGACTGTAAGAGGAATGCTTTAGCTTACACTGTTTCTGTCAAGAAAATGACCTTTTCTTTATCATTATGGTATGAAGGATTAGGTTTAGTTTTAGAACCTGATTCACGCAACTACGTTTTGACCATTATTGTTACTTTCAAAGCTTTTGCAGAAGTAGAAACAGCTTAAACGTATTCTAATGAATGATGCTTTAGCTTACACTGTTTCTGTCAAGCAAATGACCTTTTTTTATCATTATCATTATGGTATGAAGGATTAGGTTGAGTTTTAGAACATGATTCAGTCAACTACGTTTGGACCATTTTTGTTACTTTTTAAAGCTTTTGCAGAAGGAGAAAACAGCTAAAACGGACTGTATGAAGAATGCTTTAGCTTACAACTGTTTCTAACAGGCAAATGACCTGTTTTCATCATTATCATTATGGTATAATGGATTAAGTATAGTTTTGGAACCTGATTCACTCAACTACGTTTTGACCATTTTTTTTACTTTTTAAAGCTTTTGCAGAAGGAGAAAACAGCTAAAACGGACTGTATGAAGAATGCTTTAGCTTACAACTGTTTCTAACAGGCAAATGACCTGTTTTCATCATTATCATTATGGTATAATGGATTAAGTATAGTTTTGGAACCTGATTCACTCAACTACGTTTTGACCATTTTTTTTACTTTTTAAAGCTTTTGCAGAAGGAGAAAACAGCTAAAACGGACTGTATGAAGAATGCTTTAGCTTACACTGTTTCTAACAGGCAAATGACCTGTTTTCATCATTATCATTATGGTATAATGGATTAAGTATAGTTTTGGAACCTGATTCACTCAACTACGTTTTGACCATTATTGTTACTTTGTAAAGCTTTTGCAGAAGGAGAAAACAGCTAAAACGGACTGTTTGAAGAATGCTTTAGCTTACACTGTTTCTGTCAAGCAAATGAACTTTTTTTATCATTATCATTATGGTATGAAGGATTAGGTTTAGTTTTAGAACATGAATCAGTCAACTACGTTTGGACCATTATTGTTACTTTCAAAAATTTTGCAGAAGGAGAAAACAGCTAAAACGGACTGTAAGAGGAATGCTTTAGCTTACACTGTTTCTGTCAAGAAAATGACCTTTTCTTTATCATTATCATTATGGTATGAAGAATTAGGTATAGTTGTTGAACCTGATTCACTCAACTATGTTTTGACCATTTTTGTACTTTCAAAGCTTTTGCAGAAACAGCTAAAACGGATTCTAATGAATGATGCTTTAGCTTACACTGTTTCTGTCAAGCAAATGAACTTTTTTCATTATTATCATTATGGTATGAAGGATTAGGTTTAGTTTTAGAACCTGATTCACGCAACTACGTTTTGACCATTATTGTTACTTTAAGCTTTTGCAGAAAGAGAAAACAGCTAAAACGGACTGTAAGAGGAATGCTTTAGCTTACACTGTTTCTTTTAAGCAAATGACCTGTTTTTATCATTATCATTATGGTATGAAGAATTAGGTAGAGTTGTTGAACCTGATTCACTCAACTACGTATTGACCATTTTTGTTACTTTCAAAGCTTTAGGAGAAGGAGAACAGCTAAAACGGACTGTAAAGAGGAATGCTTTCGCTTACACTGTTTCTGTCAAGCAAATGAACTTTTTTTATCATTATCATTATGGTATGAAGGATTAGGTTTAGTTTTAGAACATGATTCAGTCAACTACGTTTGGACCATTATTGTTACTTTCAAAAATTTTGCAGAAGGAGAAAACAGCTAAAACGGACTGTAAGAGGAATGCTTTAGCTTACACTGTTTCTGTCAAGAAAATGACCTTTTCTTTATCATTATCATTATGGTATGAAGAATTAGGTATAGTTGTTGAACCTGATTCACTCAACTATGTTTTGACCATTTTTGTACTTTCAAAGCTTTTGCAGAAACAGCTAAAACGGATTCTAATGAATGATGCTTTAGCTTACACTGTTTCTGTCAAGCAAATGAACTTTTTTATCATTATCATTATGGTATGAAGGATTAGGTTTAGTTTTAGAACCTGATTCACTCAACTACGTTTTGACCATTATTGTTACTTTAAGCTTTTGCAGAAGGAGAAAACAGCTAAAACGGACTGTAAGAGGAATGCTTTAGCTTACACTGTTTCTTTTAAGCAAATGACCTGTTTTTATCATTATCATTATGGTATGAAGAATTAGGTAGAGTTGTTGAACCTGATTCACTCAACTACGTATTGACCATTTTTGTTACTTTCAAAGCTTTAGGAGAAGGAGAACAGCTAAAACGGACTGTAAAGAGGAATGCTTTAGCTTACACTGTTTCTGTCAAGCAAATGAACTTTTTTTATCATTATCATTATGGTATGAAGGATTAGGTTTAGTTTTAGAACATGATTCAGTCAACTACGTTTGGACCATTATTGTTACTTTCAAAAATTTTGCAGAAGGAGAAAACAGCTAAAACGGACTGTAAGAGGAATGCTTTAGCTTACACTGTTTCTGTCAAGAAAATGACCTTTTCTTTATCATTATCATTATGGTATGAAGAATTAGGTATAGTTGTTGAACCTGATTCACTCAACTATGTTTTGACCATTTTTGTACTTTCAAAGCTTTTGCAGAAACAGCTAAAACGGATTCTAATGAATGATGCTTTAGCTTACACTGTTTCTGTCAAGCAAATGAACTTTTTTCATTATTATCATTATGGTATGAAGGATTAGGTTTAGTTTTAGAACATGATTCACTCAACTACGTATTGACCATTTTTGTTACTTTCAAAGCTTTAGGAGAAGGAGAAAACAGCTAAAACGGACTGTAAAGAGGAATGCTTTAGCTTACACTGTTTCTGTCAAGCAAATGAACTTTTTTTATCATTATCATTATGGTATGAAGATTAGGTTTAGTTTTAGAACATGATTCACTCAAATACGTTTTGACCATTATTGTTACTTTCAAAGCTTTTGCAGAAGCAGGAACAGCTAAAACGGATTCTAATGAATGATGCTTTACCTTACACTGTTTCTATCAAACAAATGACCTTTATTCATCATTATCATTATGGTATGAAGGATTAGGTAGAGTTGTTGAACCTGATTCACTCAACTATGTTTTGACCATTATTGTTACTTTCAAAGCTTTTGCAGAAGGAGAAAACAGCTAGAACGGACTGTATGAGGAATGCTTTAGCTTACACTGTTTCTGTCAAGAGAATGACCTTTTTTTATCATTATTATTATTATTATGGTATTAAGGATTAGGTATAGTTGTTGAACCGGATTCACTCAACTACGTTTTGACCATTTTTGTTACTTTCAAAGCTTTTGCAGAAGCAGAAACAGCTAAAACGGATTCTAATGAATGATGCTTTAGCTTACACTGTTTTTATCAAGCAAATGACCTTTATTCATCATTAACATTATGGTATGAAGGATTAGGTATAGTTGTTGAACCTGTTTCACGCAACTACATTTTGACCATTATTGTTACTTTCAAAGCTTTTGCAGAAGTTGAAACAGCTAAAACGGATTTTAATGAATGATGCTTTAGCTTACACTGTTTCTGTCAAGCAAATGACCTTTTTTTATCATTATCATTATTGTATGAAGGATTAGGTTTAGTTTTAGAACCTGATTCACGCAACTACGTTTTGACCATTATTGTTACTTTCAAAGCTTTTGCAGAAGGAGAAACGGCTAAAACGGACTCTATGAAGAAGGCTTTAGCTTGCACTGTTTCTGTCAAGCGAATTACCTTTATTCATCATTATCATTATGGTAGTAAGGATTAGGTTTAGTTTTAGAACCTGATTCACTCAACTACATTTTGACCATTATTGTTACTTTAAGCTTTTGCAGAAGGAGAAAACAGCTAAAACGGACTGTAAGAGGAATGCTTTAGCTTACACTGTTTCTGTCAAGAAAATGACCTTTTCTTTATCATTATCATTATGGTATGAAGAATTAGGTATAGTTGTTGAACCTGATTCACTCAACTATGTTTTGACCATTTTTGTACTTTCAAAGCTTTTGCAGAAACAGCTAAAACGGATTCTAATGAATGATGCTTTAGCTTACACTGTTTCTGTCAAGCAAATGAACTTTTTTCATTATTATCATTATGGTATGAAGGATTAGGTTTAGTTTTAGAACCTGATTCACGCAACTACGTTTTGACCATTATTGTTACTTTCAAAGCTTTTGCAGAAGTAGAAACAGCTAAAACGGATTCTAATGAATGATGCTTTAGCTTACACTGTTTTTATCAAGCAAATGACCTTTATTCATCATTAACATTATGGTATGAAGGATTAGGTATAGTTATTGAACCTGATTCACGCAACTACATTTTGACCATTATTGTTACTTTCAAAGCTTTTGCAGAAGTTGAAACAGCTAAAACGGATTTTAATGAATGATGCTTTAGCTTACACTGTTTCTGTCAAGCGAATTACCTTTATTCATCATTATCATTATGGTAGTAAGGATTAGGTTTAGTTTTAGAACCTGATTCACTCAACTACGTTTTGACCATTTTTGTTACTTTCAAAGCTTTTGCAGAAGGAGAAACGGCTAAAACGGAATCTATGAAGAAGGCTTTAGCTTGCACTGTTTCTGTCAAGCAAATGACCTTTTTTTATCATTATCATTATTGTATGAAGGATTAGGTTTAGTTTTAGAACCTGATTCACGCAACTACGTTTTGACCATTATTGTTACTTTCAAAGCTTTTGCAAAAGCAGAAACAGCTAAAACGGATTCTAATGAATGATGCTTTACCTTACACTGTTTCTATCAAACAAATGATGTCTTTTCATCATTATCATTATGGTATGAAGAATTAGGTATAGTTGTTTAACCTGATTCACTCAACTATGTTTTGACCATTTTTGTACTTTCAAAGCTTTTGCAGAAACAGCTAAAACGGATTCTAATGAATGATGCTTTAGCTTACACTGTTTCTGTCAAGCAAATGAACTTTTTTTATCATTATCATTATGGTATGAAGGATTAGGTTTAGTTTTAGAACCTGATTCACTCAACTACGTTTTGACCATTATTGTTACTTTAAGCTTTTGCAGAAGGAGAAAACAGCTAAAACGGACTGTAAGAGGAATGCTTTAGCTTACACTGTTTCTGTCAAGAAAATGACCTTTTTTATCATTATCATTATGGTATGAAGGATTAGGTTTAGTTTTAGAACATGATTCAGTCAACTACGTTTTGACCATTTTTGTACTTTCAAAGCTTTTGCAGAAACAGCTAAAACGGATTCTAATGAATGATGCTTTAGCTTACACTGTTTCTGTCAAGCAAATGAACTTTTTTTATCATTATCATTATGGTATGAAGGATTAGGTTTAGTTTTAGAACCTGATTCACTCAACTACGTTTTGACCATTATTGTTACTTTAAGCTTTTGCAGAAGGAGAAAACAGCTAAAACGGACTGTAAGAGGAATGCTTTAGCTTACACTGTTTCTGTCAAGAAAATGACCTTTTTTTATCATTATCATTATGGTATGAAGGATTAGGTTTAGTTTTAGAACATGATTCAGTCAACTACGTTTTGACCATTTTTGTACTTTTAAAGCTTTTGCAGAAACTGCTAAAACGGATTCTAATGAATGATGCTTTAGCTTACACTGTTTCTGTCAAGCAAATGAACTTTTTTTTATCATTATCATTATGGTATGAAGGATTAGGTTTAGTTTTAGAACCTGATTCACTCAACTACGTTTTGACCATTTTTGTTACTTTCAAAGCTTTTGCAGAAGGAGAAACGGCTAAAACGGACTCTATGAAGAAGGCTTTAGCTTGCACTGTTTCTGTCAAGCAAATGACCTTTTTTTATCATTATCATTATTGTATGAAGGATTAGGTTTAGTTTTAGAACCTGATTCACGCAACTACGTTTTGAGCATTATTGTTACTTTCAAAGCTTTTGCAAAAGCAGAAACAGCTAAAACAGATTCTAATGAATGATGCTTTACCTTACACTGTTTCTATCAAACAAATGATGTCTTTTCATCATTATCATTATGGTATGAAGAATTAGGTATAGTTGTTTAACCTGATTCACTCAACTACGTTTTGACCATTTTTGTACTTTCAAAGCTTTTGCAGAAACAGCTAAAACGGATTCTAATGAATGATGCTTTAGCTTACACTGTTTCTGTCAAGCAAATGAACTTTTTTTATCATTATCATTATGGTATGAAGGATTAGGTTTAGTTTTAGAACCTGATTCACTCAACTACGTTTTGACCATTATTGTTACTTTAAGCTTTTGCAGAAGGAGAAAACAGCTAAAACGGACTGTAAGAGGAATGCTTTAGCTTACACTGTTTCTGTCAAGAAAATGACCTTTTTTTATCGTTATCAGTATGGTATGAAGGATTAGGTTTAGTTTTAGAACATGATTCAGTCAACTACGTTTTGACCATTTTTGTACTTTAAGCTTTTGCAGAAGGAGAAAACAGCTAAAACGGACTGTAAGAGGAATGCTTTAGCTTACACTGTTTCTGTCAAGCGAATTACCTTTATTCATCATTATCATTATGGTAGTAAGGATTAGGTTTAGTTTTAGAACCTGATTCACTCAACTACGTTTTGACCATTTTTGTTACTTTCAAAGCTTTTGCAGAAGGAGAAACGGCTAAAACGGACTCTATGAAGAAGGCTTTAGCTTGCACTGTTTCTGTCAAGCAAATGACCTTTTTTTATCATTATCATTATTGTATGAAGGATTAGGTTTAGTTTTAGAACCTGATTCACGCAACTACGTTTTGAGCATTATTGTTACTTTCAAAGCTTTTGCAAAAGCAGAAACAGCTAAAACAGATTCTAATGAATGATGCTTTACCTTACACTGTTTCTATCAAACAAATGATGTCTTTTCATCATTATCATTATGGTATGAAGAATTAGGTATAGTTGTTTAACCTGATTCACTCAACTACGTTTTGACCATTTTTGTACTTTCAAAGCTTTTGCAGAAACAGCTAAAACGGATTCTAATGAATGATGCTTTAGCTTACACTGTTTCTGTCAAGCAAATGAACTTTTTTTATCATTATCATTATGGTATGAAGGATTAGGTTTAGTTTTAGAACCTGATTCACTCAACTACGTTTTGACCATTATTGTTACTTTAAGCTTTTGCAGAAGGAGAAAACAGCTAAAACGGACTGTAAGAGGAATGCTTTAGCTTACACTGTTTCTGTCAAGAAAATGACCTTTTTTTATCATTATCATTATGGTATGAAGGATTAGGTTTAGTTTTAGAACATGATTCAGTCAACTACGTTTTGACCATTTTTGTACTTTCAAAGCTTTTGCAGAAACAGCTAAAACGGATTCTAATGAATGATGCTTTAGCTTACACTGTTTCTGTCAAGCAAATGAACTTTTTTTATCATTATCATTATGGTATGAAGGATTAGGTTTAGTTTTAGAACCTGATTCACTCAACTACGTTTTGACCATTATTGTTACTTTAAGCTTTTGCAGAAGGAGAAAACAGCTAAAACGGACTGTAAGAGGAATGCTTTAGCTTACACTGTTTCTGTCAAGCGAATTACCTTTATTCATCATTATCATTATGGTAGTAAGGATTAGGTTTAGTTTTAGAACCTGATTCACTCAACTACGTTTTGACCATTTTTGTTACTTTCAAAGCTTTTGCAGAAGGAGAAACGGCTAAAACGGACTCTATGAAGAAGGCTTTAGCTTGCACTGTTTCTGTCAACTAAATGACCTTTTTTTATCATTATCATTATTGTATGAAGGATTAGGTTTAGTTTTAGAACCTGATTCACGCAACTACGTTTTGAGCATTATTGTTACTTTCAAAGCTTTTGCAAAAGCAGAAACAGCTAAAACGGATTCTAATGAATGATGCTTTACCTTACACTGTTTCTATCAAACAAATGATGTCTTTTCATCATTATCATTATGGTATGAAGAATTAGGTATAGTTGTTTAACCTGATTCACTCAACTACGTTTTGACCATTATTGTTACTTTAAGCTTTTGCAGAAGGAGAAAACAGCTAAAACGGACTGTAAGAGGAATGCTTTAGCTTACACTGTTTCTGTCAAGAAAATGACCTTTTTTTATCATTATCATTATGGTATGAAGGATTAGGTTTAGTTTTAGAACATGATTCAGTCAACTACGTTTTGACCATTTTTGTACTTTCAAAGCTTTTGCAGAAACAGCAAAAACGGATTCTAATGAATGATGCTTTAGCTTACACTGTTTCTGTCAAGCAAATGAACTTTTTTTATCATTATCATTATGGTATGAAGGATTAGGTTTAGTTTTAGAACCTGATTCACTCAACTACGTTTTGACCATTATTGTTACTTTAAGCTTTTGCAGAAGGAGAAAACAGCTAAAACGGACTGTAAGAGGAATGCTTTAGCTTACACTGTTTCTGTCAAGCGAATTACCTTTATTCATCATTATCATTATGGTAGTAAGGATTAGGTTTAGTTTTAGAACCTGATTCACTCAACTACGTTTTGACCATTTTTGTTACTTTCAAAGCTTTTGCAGAAGGAGAAACGGCTAAAACGGACTCTATGAAGAAGGCTTTAGCTTGCACTGTTTCTGTCAAGCAAATGACCTTTTTTTATCATTATCATTATTGTATGAAGGATTAGGTTTAGTTTTAGAACCTGATTCACGCAACTACGTTTTGAGCATTATTGTTACTTTCAAAGCTTTTGCAAAAGCAGAAACAGCTAAAACGGATTCTAATGAATGATGCTTTACCTTACACTGTTTCTATCAAACAAATGATGTCTTTTCATCATTATCATTATGGTATGAAGAATTAGGTATAGTTGTTTAACCTGATTCACTCAACTACGTTTTGACCATTTTTGTACTTTCAAAGCTTTTGCAAAAGCAGAAACAGCTAAAACGGATTCTAATGAATGATGCTTTACCTTACACTGTTTCTATCAAACAAATGATGTCTTTTCATCATTATCATTATGGTATGAAGAATTAGGTATAGTTGTTTAACCTGATTCACTCAACTACGTTTTGACCATTTTTGTACTTTCAAAGCTTTTGCAGAAATAGCTAAAACGGATTCTAATGAATGATGCTTTAGCTTACACTGTTTCTGTCAAGCAAATGAACTTTTTTTATCATTATCATTATGGTATGAAGGATTAGGTTTAGTTTTAGAACCTGATTCACTCAACTACGTTTTGACCATTATTGTTACTTTAAGCTTTTGCAGAAGGAGAAAACAGCTAAAACGGACTGTAAGAGGAATGCTTTAGCTTACACTGTTTCTGTCAAGAAAATGACCTTTTTTTATCGTTATCAGTATGGTATGAAGGATTAGGTTTAGTTTTAGAACATGATTCAGTCAACTACGTTTTGACCATTTTTGTACTTTCAAAGCTTTTGCAGAAACAGCTAAAACGGATTCTAATGAATGATGCTTTAGCTTACACTGTTTCTGTCAAGCAAATGAACTTTTTTTATCATTATCATTATGGTATGAAGGATTAGGTTTAGTTTTAGAACCTGATTCACTCAACTACGTTTTGACCATTATTGTTACTTTAAGCTTTTGCAGAAGGAGAAAACAGCTAAAACGGACTGTAAGAGGAATGCTTTAGCTTACACTGTTTCTGTCAAGAAAATGACCTTTTTTTATCGTTATCAGTATGGTATGAAGGATTAGGTTTAGTTTTAGAACATGATTCAGTCAACTACGTTTTGACCATTTTTGTACTTTCAAAGCTTTTGCAGAAACAGCTAAAACGGATTCTAATGAATGATGCTTTAGCTTACACTGTTTCTGTCAAGCAAATGAACTTTTTTTATCATTATCATTATGGTATGAAGGATTAGGTTTAGTTTTAGAACCTGATTCACTCAACTACGTTTTGACCATTATTGTTACTTTAAGCTTTTGCAGAAGGAGAAAACAGCTAAAACGGACTGTAAGAGGAATGCTTTAGCTTACACTGTTTCTGTCAAGAAAATGACCTTTTTTTATCATTATCATTATGGTATGAAGGATTAGGTTTAGTTTTAGAACATGATTCAGTCAACTACGTTTTGACCATTTTTGTACTTTCAAAGCTTTTGCAGAAACAGCTAAAACGGATTCTAATGAATGATGCTTTAGCTTACACTGTTTCTGTCAAGCAAATGAACTTTTTTTATCATTATCATTATGGTATGAAGGATTAGGTTTAGTTTTAGAACCTGATTCACTCAACTACGTTTTGACCATTATTGTTACTTTAAGCTTTTGCAGAAGGAGAAAACAGCTAAAACGGACTGTAAGAGGAATGCTTTAGCTTACACTGTTTCTGTCAAGCGAATTACCTTTATTCATCATTATCATTATGGTAGTAAGGATTAGGTTTAGTTTTAGAACCTGATTCACTCAACTACGTTTTGACCATTTTTGTTACTTTCAAAGCTTTTGCAGAAGGAGAAACGGCTAAAACGGACTCTATGAAGAAGGCTTTAGCTTGCACTGTTTCTGTCAAGCAAATGACCTTTTTTTATCATTATCATTATTGTATGAAGGATTAGGTTTAGTTTTAGAACCTGATTCACGCAACTACGTTTTGAGCATTATTGTTACTTTCAAAGCTTTTGCAAAAGCAGAAACAGCTAAAACGGATTCTAATGAATGATGCTTTAGCTTACACTGTTTCTGTCAAGCAAATGACCTTTTTTTATCATTATCATTATGGTATGAAGGATTAGGTTGAGTTTTAGAACATGATTCAGTCAACTACGTTTGGACCATTTTTGTTACTTTTTAAAGCTTTTGCAGAAGGAGAAAACAGCTAAAACGGACTGTATGAAGAATGCTTTAGCTTACAACTGTTTCTAACAGGCAAATGACCTGTTTTCATCATTATCATTATGGTATAATGGATTAAGTATAGTTTTGGAACCTGATTCACTCAACTACGTTTTGACCATTTTTGTTACTTTTTAAAGCTTTTGCAGAAGGAGAAAACAGCTAAAACGGACTGTATGAAGAATGCTTTAGCTTACAACTGTTTCTAACAGGCAAATGACCTGTTTTCATCATTATCATTATGGTATAATGGATTAAGTATAGTTTTGGAACCTGATTCACTCAACTACGTTTTGACCATTTTTTTTACTTTTTAAAGCTTTTGCAGAAGGAGAAAACAGCTAAAACGGACTGTATGAAGAATGCTTTAGCTTACACTGTTTCTAACAGGCAAATGACCTGTTTTCATCATTATCATTATGGTATAATGGATTAAGTATAGTTTTGGAACCTGATTCACTCAACTACGTTTTGACCATTATTGTTACTTTGTAAAGCTTTTGCAGAAGGAGAAAACAGCTAAAACGGACTGTTTGAAGAATGCTTTAGCTTACACTGTTTCTGTCAAGCAAATGAACTTTTTTTATCATTATCATTATGGTATGAAGGATTAGGTTTAGTTTTAGAACATGAATCAGTCAACTACGTTTGGACCATTATTGTTACTTTCAAAAATTTTGCAGAAGGAGAAAACAGCTAAAACGGACTGTAAGAGGAATGCTTTAGCTTACACTGTTTCTGTCAAGAAAATGACCTTTTCTTTATCATTATCATTATGGTATGAAGAATTAGGTATAGTTGTTGAACCTGATTCACTCAACTATGTTTTGACCATTTTTGTACTTTCAAAGCTTTTGCAGAAACAGCTAAAACGGATTCTAATGAATGATGCTTTAGCTTACACTGTTTCTGTCAAGCAAATGAACTTTTTTCATTATTATCATTATGGTATGAAGGATTAGGTTTAGTTTTAGAACCTGATTCACGCAACTACGTTTTGACCATTATTGTTACTTTAAGCTTTTGCAGAAAGAGAAAACAGCTAAAACGGACTGTAAGAGGAATGCTTTAGCTTACACTGTTTCTGTCAAGAAAATGACCTTTTCTTTATCATTATCATTATGGTATGAAGGATTAGGTTTAGTTTTAGAACATAATTCAGTCAACTACGTTTGGACCATTATTGTTACTTTCAAAGCTTTTGCAGAAGGAGAAACAGCTAAAACGGACTCTATAAAGAAGGCTTTAGCTTGCACTGTTTCCATCAAACAAATCATGTCTTTTCATTATTATCATTATGGTATGAAGGATTAGGTTTAGTTTTAGAACCTGATTCACGCAACTACGTTTTGACCATTATTGTTACTTTCAAAGCTTTTGCAGAAGTAGAAACAGCTAAAACGGATTCTAATGAATGATGCTTTAGCTTACACTGTTTCTGTCAAGCGAATTACCTTTATTCATCATTTTCATTATGGTGTGAAGGATTAAGTATAGTTTTAGAACCTGATTCACTCAACTACGTTTTGACCATTATTGTTACTTTAAGCTTTTGCAGAAGGAGAAAACAGCTAAAACGGACTGTAAGAGGAATGCTTTAGCTTACACTGTTTCTTTTAAGCAAATGACCTGTTTTTATCATTATCATTATGGTATGAAGAATTAGGTAGAGTTGTTGAACCTGATTCACTCAACTACGTATTGACCATTTTTGTTACTTTCAAAGCTTTAGGAGAAGGAGAACAGCTAAAACGGACTGTAAAGAGGAATGCTTTAGCTTACACTGTTTCTGTCAAGCAAATGAACTTTTTTTATCATTATCATTATGGTATGAAGGATTAGGTTTAGTTTTAGAACATGATTCAGTCAACTACGTTTGGACCATTATTGTTACTTTCAAAAATTTTGCAGAAGGAGAAAACAGCTAAAACGGACTGTAAGAGGAATGCTTTAGCTTACACTGTTTCTGTCAAGAAAATGACCTTTTCTTTATCATTATCATTATGGTATGAAGAATTAGGTATAGTTGTTGAACCTGATTCACTCAACTATGTTTTGACCATTTTTGTACTTTCAAAGCTTTTGCAGAAACAGCTAAAACGGATTCTAATGAATGATGCTTTAGCTTACACTGTTTCTGTCAAGCAAATGAACTTTTTTATCATTATCATTATGGTATGAAGGATTAGGTTTAGTTTTAGAACCTGATTCACTCAACTACGTTTTGACCATTATTGTTACTTTAAGCTTTTGCAGAAGGAGAAAACAGCTAAAACGGACTGTAAGAGGAATGCTTTAGCTTACACTGTTTCTTTTAAGCAAATGACCTGTTTTTATCATTATCATTATGGTATGAAGAATTAGGTAGAGTTGTTGAACCTGATTCACTCAACTACGTATTGACCATTTTTGTTACTTTCAAAGCTTTAGGAGAAGGAGAACAGCTAAAACGGACTGTAAAGAGGAATGCTTTAGCTTACACTGTTTCTGTCAAGCAAATGAACTTTTTTTATCATTATCATTATGGTATGAAGGATTAGGTTTAGTTTTAGAACATGATTCAGTCAACTACGTTTGGACCATTATTGTTACTTTCAAAAATTTTGCAGAAGGAGAAAACAGCTAAAACGGACTGTAAGAGGAATGCTTTAGCTTACACTGTTTCTGTCAAGAAAATGACCTTTTCTTTATCATTATCATTATGGTATGAAGAATTAGGTATAGTTGTTGAACCTGATTCACTCAACTATGTTTTGACCATTTTTGTACTTTCAAAGCTTTTGCAGAAACAGCTAAAACGGATTCTAATGAATGATGCTTTAGCTTACACTGTTTCTGTCAAGCAAATGAACTTTTTTCATTATTATCATTATGGTATGAAGGATTAGGTTTAGTTTTAGAACCTGATTCACGCAACTACGTTTTGACCATTATTGTTACTTTCAAAGCTTTTGCAGAAGTAGAAACAGCTAAAACGGATTCTAATGAATGATGCTTTAGCTTACACTGTTTTTATCAAGCAAATGACCTTTATTCATCATTAACATTATGGTATGAAGGATTAGGTATAGTTGTTGAACCTGATTCACGCAACTACATTTTGACCATTATTGTTACTTTCAAAGCTTTTGCAGAAGTTGAAACAGCTAAAACGGATTTTAATGAATGATGCTTTAGCTTACACTGTTTCTGTCAAGCAAATGACCTTTTTTTATCATTATCATTATTGTATGAAGGATTAGGTTTAGTTTTAGAACCTGATTCACGCAACTACGTTTTGACCATTATTGTTACTTTCAAAGCTTTTGCAGAAGCAGAAACAGCTAAAACGGATTCTAATGAATGATGCTTTACCTTACACTGTTTCTATCAAACAAATGATGTCTTTTCATCATTATCATTATGGTATGAAGAATTAGGTATAGTTGTTGAACCTGATTCACTCAACTACGTTTTGACCATTTTTGTACTTTCAAAGCTTTTGCAGAAACAGCTAAAACGGATTCTAATGAATGATGCTTTAGCTTACACTGTTTCTGTCAAGCAAATGAACTTTTTTTATCATTATCATTATGGTATGAAGGATTATGTTTAGTTTTAGAACCTGATTCACTCAACTACGTTTTGACCATTATTGTTACTTTAAGCTTTTGCAGAAGGAGAAAACAGCTAAAACGGACTGTAAGAGGAATGCTTTAGCTTACACTGTTTCTGTCAAGAAAATGAACTTTTTTCATCATTATCATTATGGTATGAAGAATTAGGTATAGTTGTTGAACCTGATTCACTCAACTATGTTTTGACCATTTTTGTTACTTTCAAAGCTTTAGGAGAAGGAGAACAGCTAAAACGGACTGTAAAGAGGAATGCTTTAGCTTACACTGTTTCTGTCAAGCAAATCAACTTTTTTTATCATTATCATTATGGTATGAAGGATTAGGTTTAGTTTTAGAACCTGATTCACTCAACTACGTTTTGACCATTATTGTTACTTTAAGCTTTTGCAGAAGGAGAAAACAGCTAAAACGGACTGTAAGAGGAATGCTTTAGCTTACACTGTTTCTGTCAAGAAAATCAACTTTTTTTATCATTATCATTATGGTATGAAGGATTAGGTATAGGTGTAGAACCTGATTCACTCAACTACGTATTGACCATTTTTGTTACTTTCAAAGCTTTAGGAGAAGGAGAAAACAGCTAAAACGGACTGTAAAGAGGAATGCTTTAGCTTACACTGTTTCTGTCAAGCAAATTAACTTTTTTTATCATTATCATTATGGTATGAAGGATTATGTTTAGTTTTAGAACCTGATTCACTCAACTACGTTTTGACCATTATTGTTACTTTAAGCTTTTGCAGAAGGAGAAAACAGCTAAAACGGACTGTAAGAGGAATGCTTTAGCTTACACTGTTTCTGTCAAGAAAATGAACTTTTTTCATCATTATCATTATGGTATGAAGAATTAGGTATAGTTGTTGAACCTGATTCACTCAACTATGTTTTGACCATTTTTGTTACTTTCAAAGCTTTAGGAGAAGGAGAACAGCTAAAACGGACTGTAAAGAGGAATGCTTTAGCTTACACTGTTTCTGTCAAGCAAATCAACTTTTTTTATCATTATCATTATGGTATGAAGGATTAGGTTTAGTTTTAGAACCTGATTCACTCAACTACGTTTTGACCATTATTGTTACTTTAAGCTTTTGCAGAAGGAGAAAACAGCTAAAACGGACTGTAAGAGGAATGCTTTAGCTTACACTGTTTCTGTCAAGAAAATCAACTTTTTTTATCATTATCATTATGGTATGAAGGATTAGGTATAGGTGTAGAACCTGATTCACTCAACTACGTATTGACCATTTTTGTTACTTTCAAAGCTTTAGGAGAAGGAGAAAACAGCTAAAACGGACTGTAAAGAGGAATGCTTTAGCTTACACTGTTTCTGTCAAGCAAATGAACTTTTTTTATCATTATCATTATGGTATGAAGATTAGGTTTAGTTTTAGAACATGATTCACTCAAATACGTTTTGACCATTATTGTTACTTTCAAAGCTTTTGCAGAAGCAGGAACAGCTAAAACGGATTCTAATGAATGATGCTTTACCTTACACTGTTTCTATCAAACAAATGACCTTTATTCATCATTATCATTATGGTATGAAGGATTAGGTAGAGTTGTTGAACCTGATTCACTCAACTATGTTTTGACCATTATTGTTACTTTCAAAGCTTTTGCAGAAGGAGAAAACAGCTAGAACGGACTGTATGAGGAATGCTTTAGCTTACACTGTTTCTGTCAAGAGAATGACCTTTTTTTATCATTATTATTATTATTATGGTATTAAGGATTAGGTATAGTTGTTGAACCGGATTCACTCAACTACGTTTTGACCATTTTTGTTACTTTCAAAGCTTTTGCAGAAGCAGAAACAGCTAAAACGGATTCTAATGAATGATGCTTTAGCTTACACTGTTTTTATCAAGCAAATGACCTTTATTCATCATTAACATTATGGTATGAAGGATTAGGTATAGTTGTTGAACCTGTTTCACGCAACTACATTTTGACCATTATTGTTACTTTCAAAGCTTTTGCAGAAGTTGAAACAGCTAAAACGGATTTTAATGAATGATGCTTTAGCTTACACTGTTTCTGTCAAGCAAATGACCTTTTTTTATCATTATCATTATTGTATGAAGGATTAGGTTTAGTTTTAGAACCTGATTCACGCAACTACGTTTTGACCATTATTGTTACTTTCAAAGCTTTTGCAGAAGGAGAAACGGCTAAAACGGACTCTATGAAGAAGGCTTTAGCTTGCACTGTTTCTGTCAAGCGAATTACCTTTATTCATCATTATCATTATGGTAGTAAGGATTAGGTTTAGTTTTAGAACCTGATTCACTCAACTACATTTTGACCATTATTGTTACTTTAAGCTTTTGCAGAAGGAGAAAACAGCTAAAACGGACTGTAAGAGGAATGCTTTAGCTTACACTGTTTCTGTCAAGAAAATGACCTTTTCTTTATCATTATCATTATGGTATGAAGAATTAGGTATAGTTGTTGAACCTGATTCACTCAACTATGTTTTGACCATTTTTGTACTTTCAAAGCTTTTGCAGAAACAGCTAAAACGGATTCTAATGAATGATGCTTTAGCTTACACTGTTTCTGTCAAGCAAATGAACTTTTTTCATTATTATCATTATGGTATGAAGGATTAGGTTTAGTTTTAGAACCTGATTCACGCAACTACGTTTTGACCATTATTGTTACTTTCAAAGCTTTTGCAGAAGTAGAAACAGCTAAAACGGATTCTAATGAATGATGCTTTAGCTTACACTGTTTTTATCAAGCAAATGACCTTTATTCATCATTAACATTATGGTATGAAGGATTAGGTATAGTTATTGAACCTGATTCACGCAACTACATTTTGACCATTATTGTTACTTTCAAAGCTTTTGCAGAAGTTGAAACAGCTAAAACGGATTTTAATGAATGATGCTTTAGCTTACACTGTTTCTGTCAAGCGAATTACCTTTATTCATCATTATCATTATGGTAGTAAGGATTAGGTTTAGTTTTAGAACCTGATTCACTCAACTACGTTTTGACCATTTTTGTTACTTTCAAAGCTTTTGCAGAAGGAGAAACGGCTAAAACGGAATCTATGAAGAAGGCTTTAGCTTGCACTGTTTCTGTCAAGCAAATGACCTTTTTTTATCATTATCATTATTGTATGAAGGATTAGGTTTAGTTTTAGAACCTGATTCACGCAACTACGTTTTGACCATTATTGTTACTTTCAAAGCTTTTGCAAAAGCAGAAACAGCTAAAACGGATTCTAATGAATGATGCTTTACCTTACACTGTTTCTATCAAACAAATGATGTCTTTTCATCATTATCATTATGGTATGAAGAATTAGGTATAGTTGTTTAACCTGATTCACTCAACTATGTTTTGACCATTTTTGTACTTTCAAAGCTTTTGCAGAAACAGCTAAAACGGATTCTAATGAATGATGCTTTAGCTTACACTGTTTCTGTCAAGCAAATGAACTTTTTTTATCATTATCATTATGGTATGAAGGATTAGGTTTAGTTTTAGAACCTGATTCACTCAACTACGTTTTGACCATTATTGTTACTTTAAGCTTTTGCAGAAGGAGAAAACAGCTAAAACGGACTGTAAGAGGAATGCTTTAGCTTACACTGTTTCTGTCAAGAAAATGACCTTTTTTATCATTATCATTATGGTATGAAGGATTAGGTTTAGTTTTAGAACATGATTCAGTCAACTACGTTTTGACCATTTTTGTACTTTCAAAGCTTTTGCAGAAACAGCTAAAACGGATTCTAATGAATGATGCTTTAGCTTACACTGTTTCTGTCAAGCAAATTAACTTTTTTTATCATTATCATTATGGTATGAAGGATTAGGTTTAGTTTTAGAACCTGATTCACTCAACTACGTTTTGACCGTTATTGTTACTTTAAGCTTTTGCAGAAGGAGAAAACAGCTAAAACGGACTGTAAGAGGAATGCTTTAGCTTACACTGTTTCTGTCAAGCGAATTACCTTTATTCATCATTATCATTATGGTAGTAAGGATTAGGTTTAGTTTTAGAACCTGATTCACTCAACTACGTTTTGACCATTTTTGTTACTTTCAAAGCTTTTGCAGAAGGAGAAACGGCTAAAACGGACTCTATGAAGAAGGCTTTAGCTTGCACTGTTTCTGTCAAGCAAATGACCTTTTTTTATCATTATCATTATTGTATGAAGGATTAGGTTTAGTTTTAGAACCTGATTCACGCAACTACGTTTTGACCATTATTGTTACTTTCAAAGCTTTTGCAAAAGCAGAAACAGCTAAAACGGATTCTAATGAATGATGCTTTACCTTACACTGTTTCTATCAAACAAATGATGTCTTTTCATCATTATCATTATGGTATGAAGAATTAGGTATAGTTGTTTAACCTGATTCACTCAACTACGTTTTGACCATTTTTGTACTTTCAAAGCTTTTGCAGAAACAGCTAAAACGGATTCTAATGAATGATGCTTTAGCTTACACTGTTTCTGTCAAGCAAATGAATTTTTTTTATCATTATCATTATGGTATGAAGGATTAGGTTTAGTTTTAGAACCTGATTCACTCAACTACGTTTTGACCATTATTGTTACTTTAAGCTTTTGCAGAAGGAGAAAACAGCTAAAACGGACTGTAAGAGGAATGCTTTAGCTTACACTGTTTCTGTCAAGAAAATGACCTTTTTTTATCATTATCATTATGGTATGAAGGATTAGGTTTAGTTTTAGAACATGATTCAGTCAACTACGTTTTGACCATTTTTGTACTTTCAAAGCTTTTGCAGAAACAGCTAAAACGGATTCTAATGAATGATGCTTTAGCTTACACTGTTTCTGTCAAGCAAATGAACTTTTTTTATCATTATCATTATGGTATGAAGGATTAGGTTTAGTTTTAGAACCTGATTCACTCAACTACGTTTTGACCATTATTGTTACTTTAAGCTTTTGCAGAAGGAGAAAACAGCTAAAACGGACTGTAAGAGGAATGCTTTAGCTTACACTGTTTCTGTCAAGAAAATGACCTTTTTTTATCATTATCATTATGGTATGAAGGATTAGGTTTAGTTTTAGAACATGATTCAGTCAACTACGTTTTGACCATTTTTGTACTTTTAAAGCTTTTGCAGAAACTGCTAAAACGGATTCTAATGAATGATGCTTTAGCTTACACTGTTTCTGTCAAGCAAATGAACTTTTTTTTATCATTATCATTATGGTATGAAGGATTAGGTTTAGTTTTAGAACCTGATTCACTCAACTACGTTTTGACCATTTTTGTTACTTTCAAAGCTTTTGCAGAAGGAGAAACGGCTAAAACGGACTCTATGAAGAAGGCTTTAGCTTGCACTGTTTCTGTCAAGCAAATGACCTTTTTTTATCATTATCATTATTGTATGAAGGATTAGGTTTAGTTTTAGAACCTGATTCACGCAACTACGTTTTGAGCATTATTGTTACTTTCAAAGCTTTTGCAAAAGCAGAAACAGCTAAAACAGATTCTAATGAATGATGCTTTACCTTACACTGTTTCTATCAAACAAATGATGTCTTTTCATCATTATCATTATGGTATGAAGAATTAGGTATAGTTGTTTAACCTGATTCACTCAACTACGTTTTGACCATTTTTGTACTTTCAAAGCTTTTGCAGAAACAGCTAAAACGGATTCTAATGAATGATGCTTTAGCTTACACTGTTTCTGTCAAGCAAATGAACTTTTTTTATCATTATCATTATGGTATGAAGGATTAGGTTTAGTTTTAGAACCTGATTCACTCAACTACGTTTTGACCATTATTGTTACTTTAAGCTTTTGCAGAAGGAGAAAACAGCTAAAACGGACTGTAAGAGGAATGCTTTAGCTTACACTGTTTCTGTCAAGAAAATGACCTTTTTTTATCGTTATCAGTATGGTATGAAGGATTAGGTTTAGTTTTAGAACATGATTCAGTCAACTACGTTTTGACCATTTTTGTACTTTAAGCTTTTGCAGAAGGAGAAAACAGCTAAAACGGACTGTAAGAGGAATGCTTTAGCTTACACTGTTTCTGTCAAGCGAATTACCTTTATTCATCATTATCATTATGGTAGTAAGGATTAGGTTTAGTTTTAGAACCTGATTCACTCAACTACGTTTTGACCATTTTTGTTACTTTCAAAGCTTTTGCAGAAGGAGAAACGGCTAAAACGGACTCTATGAAGAAGGCTTTAGCTTGCACTGTTTCTGTCAAGCAAATGACCTTTTTTTATCATTATCATTATTGTATGAAGGATTAGGTTTAGTTTTAGAACCTGATTCACGCAACTACGTTTTGAGCATTATTGTTACTTTCAAAGCTTTTGCAAAAGCAGAAACAGCTAAAACAGATTCTAATGAATGATGCTTTACCTTACACTGTTTCTATCAAACAAATGATGTCTTTTCATCATTATCATTATGGTATGAAGAATTAGGTATAGTTGTTTAACCTGATTCACTCAACTACGTTTTGACCATTTTTGTACTTTCAAAGCTTTTGCAGAAACAGCTAAAACGGATTCTAATGAATGATGCTTTAGCTTACACTGTTTCTGTCAAGCAAATGAACTTTTTTTATCATTATCATTATGGTATGAAGGATTAGGTTTAGTTTTAGAACCTGATTCACTCAACTACGTTTTGACCATTATTGTTACTTTAAGCTTTTGCAGAAGGAGAAAACAGCTAAAACGGACTGTAAGAGGAATGCTTTAGCTTACACTGTTTCTGTCAAGAAAATGACCTTTTTTTATCGTTATCAGTATGGTATGAAGGATTAGGTTTAGTTTTAGAACATGATTCAGTCAACTACGTTTTGACCATTTTTGTACTTTCAAAGCTTTTGCAGAAACAGCTAAAACGGATTCTAATGAATGATGCTTTAGCTTACACTGTTTCTGTCAAGCAAATGAACTTTTTTTATCATTATCATTATGGTATGAAGGATTAGGTTTAGTTTTAGAACCTGATTCACTCAACTACGTTTTGACCATTATTGTTACTTTAAGCTTTTGCAGAAGGAGAAAACAGCTAAAACGGACTGTAAGAGGAATGCTTTAGCTTACACTGTTTCTGTCAAGAAAATGACCTTTTTTTATCATTATCATTATGGTATGAAGGATTAGGTTTAGTTTTAGAACATGATTCAGTCAACTACGTTTTGACCATTTTTGTACTTTCAAAGCTTTTGCAGAAACAGCTAAAACGGATTCTAATGAATGATGCTTTAGCTTACACTGTTTCTGTCAAGCAAATGAACTTTTTTTATCATTATCATTATGGTATGAAGGATTAGGTTTAGTTTTAGAACCTGATTCACTCAACTACGTTTTGACCATTATTGTTACTTTAAGCTTTTGCAGAAGGAGAAAACAGCTAAAACGGACTGTAAGAGGAATGCTTTAGCTTACACTGTTTCTGTCAAGCGAATTACCTTTATTCATCATTATCATTATGGTAGTAAGGATTAGGTTTAGTTTTAGAACCTGATTCACTCAACTACGTTTTGACCATTTTTGTTACTTTCAAAGCTTTTGCAGAAGGAGAAACGGCTAAAACGGACTCTATGAAGAAGGCTTTAGCTTGCACTGTTTCTGTCAACTAAATGACCTTTTTTTATCATTATCATTATTGTATGAAGGATTAGGTTTAGTTTTAGAACCTGATTCACGCAACTACGTTTTGAGCATTATTGTTACTTTCAAAGCTTTTGCAAAAGCAGAAACAGCTAAAACGGATTCTAATGAATGATGCTTTACCTTACACTGTTTCTATCAAACAAATGATGTCTTTTCATCATTATCATTATGGTATGAAGAATTAGGTATAGTTGTTTAACCTGATTCACTCAACTACGTTTTGACCATTATTGTTACTTTAAGCTTTTGCAGAAGGAGAAAACAGCTAAAACGGACTGTAAGAGGAATGCTTTAGCTTACACTGTTTCTGTCAAGAAAATGACCTTTTTTTATCATTATCATTATGGTATGAAGGATTAGGTTTAGTTTTAGAACATGATTCAGTCAACTACGTTTTGACCATTTTTGTACTTTCAAAGCTTTTGCAGAAACAGCAAAAACGGATTCTAATGAATGATGCTTTAGCTTACACTGTTTCTGTCAAGCAAATGAACTTTTTTTATCATTATCATTATGGTATGAAGGATTAGGTTTAGTTTTAGAACCTGATTCACTCAACTACGTTTTGACCATTATTGTTACTTTAAGCTTTTGCAGAAGGAGAAAACAGCTAAAACGGACTGTAAGAGGAATGCTTTAGCTTACACTGTTTCTGTCAAGCGAATTACCTTTATTCATCATTATCATTATGGTAGTAAGGATTAGGTTTAGTTTTAGAACCTGATTCACTCAACTACGTTTTGACCATTTTTGTTACTTTCAAAGCTTTTGCAGAAGGAGAAACGGCTAAAACGGACTCTATGAAGAAGGCTTTAGCTTGCACTGTTTCTGTCAAGCAAATGACCTTTTTTTATCATTATCATTATTGTATGAAGGATTAGGTTTAGTTTTAGAACCTGATTCACGCAACTACGTTTTGAGCATTATTGTTACTTTCAAAGCTTTTGCAAAAGCAGAAACAGCTAAAACGGATTCTAATGAATGATGCTTTACCTTACACTGTTTCTATCAAACAAATGATGTCTTTTCATCATTATCATTATGGTATGAAGAATTAGGTATAGTTGTTTAACCTGATTCACTCAACTACGTTTTGACCATTTTTGTACTTTCAAAGCTTTTGCAAAAGCAGAAACAGCTAAAACGGATTCTAATGAATGATGCTTTACCTTACACTGTTTCTATCAAACAAATGATGTCTTTTCATCATTATCATTATGGTATGAAGAATTAGGTATAGTTGTTTAACCTGATTCACTCAACTACGTTTTGACCATTTTTGTACTTTCAAAGCTTTTGCAGAAATAGCTAAAACGGATTCTAATGAATGATGCTTTAGCTTACACTGTTTCTGTCAAGCAAATGAACTTTTTTTATCATTATCATTATGGTATGAAGGATTAGGTTTAGTTTTAGAACCTGATTCACTCAACTACGTTTTGACCATTATTGTTACTTTAAGCTTTTGCAGAAGGAGAAAACAGCTAAAACGGACTGTAAGAGGAATGCTTTAGCTTACACTGTTTCTGTCAAGAAAATGACCTTTTTTTATCGTTATCAGTATGGTATGAAGGATTAGGTTTAGTTTTAGAACATGATTCAGTCAACTACGTTTTGACCATTTTTGTACTTTCAAAGCTTTTGCAGAAACAGCTAAAACGGATTCTAATGAATGATGCTTTAGCTTACACTGTTTCTGTCAAGCAAATGAACTTTTTTTATCATTATCATTATGGTATGAAGGATTAGGTTTAGTTTTAGAACCTGATTCACTCAACTACGTTTTGACCATTATTGTTACTTTAAGCTTTTGCAGAAGGAGAAAACAGCTAAAACGGACTGTAAGAGGAATGCTTTAGCTTACACTGTTTCTGTCAAGAAAATGACCTTTTTTTATCGTTATCAGTATGGTATGAAGGATTAGGTTTAGTTTTAGAACATGATTCAGTCAACTACGTTTTGACCATTTTTGTACTTTCAAAGCTTTTGCAGAAACAGCTAAAACGGATTCTAATGAATGATGCTTTAGCTTACACTGTTTCTGTCAAGCAAATGAACTTTTTTTATCATTATCATTATGGTATGAAGGATTAGGTTTAGTTTTAGAACCTGATTCACTCAACTACGTTTTGACCATTATTGTTACTTTAAGCTTTTGCAGAAGGAGAAAACAGCTAAAACGGACTGTAAGAGGAATGCTTTAGCTTACACTGTTTCTGTCAAGAAAATGACCTTTTTTTATCATTATCATTATGGTATGAAGGATTAGGTTTAGTTTTAGAACATGATTCAGTCAACTACGTTTTGACCATTTTTGTACTTTCAAAGCTTTTGCAGAAACAGCTAAAACGGATTCTAATGAATGATGCTTTAGCTTACACTGTTTCTGTCAAGCAAATGAACTTTTTTTATCATTATCATTATGGTATGAAGGATTAGGTTTAGTTTTAGAACCTGATTCACTCAACTACGTTTTGACCATTATTGTTACTTTAAGCTTTTGCAGAAGGAGAAAACAGCTAAAACGGACTGTAAGAGGAATGCTTTAGCTTACACTGTTTCTGTCAAGCGAATTACCTTTATTCATCATTATCATTATGGTAGTAAGGATTAGGTTTAGTTTTAGAACCTGATTCACTCAACTACGTTTTGACCATTTTTGTTACTTTCAAAGCTTTTGCAGAAGGAGAAACGGCTAAAACGGACTCTATGAAGAAGGCTTTAGCTTGCACTGTTTCTGTCAACTAAATGACCTTTTTTTATCATTATCATTATTGTATGAAGGATTAGGTTTAGTTTTAGAACCTGATTCACGCAACTACGTTTTGAGCATTATTGTTACTTTCAAAGCTTTTGCAAAAGCAGAAACAGCTAAAACGGATTCTAATGAATGATGCTTTACCTTACACTGTTTCTATCAAACAAATGATGTTTTTTCATCATTATCATTATGGTATGAAGAATTAGGTATAGTTGTTTAACCTGAT
This sequence comes from Pungitius pungitius, assembly GCF_949316345.1. NCBI lineage: Eukaryota > Metazoa > Chordata > Actinopteri > Perciformes > Gasterosteidae > Pungitius > Pungitius pungitius. The sequence goes on from NC_084903.1 coordinate 7,186,419, forward strand.
TCACTCAACTACGTTTTGACCATTATTGTTACTTTAAGCTTTTGCAGAAGGAGAAAACAGCTAAAACGGACTGTAAGAGGAATGCTTTAGCTTACACTGTTTCTGTCAAGAAAATGACCTTTTTTTATCATTATCATTATGGTATGAAGGATTAGGTTTAGTTTTAGAACATGATTCAGTCAACTACGTTTTGACCATTTTTGTACTTTCAAAGCTTTTGCAGAAACAGCTAAAACGGATTCTAATGAATGATGCTTTAGCTTACACTGTTTCTGTCAAGCAAATGAACTTTTTTTATCATTATCATTATGGTATGAAGGATTAGGTTTAGTTTTAGAACCTGATTCACTCAACTACGTTTTGACCATTATTGTTACTTTAAGCTTTTGCAGAAGGAGAAAACAGCTAAAACGGACTGTAAGAGGAATGCTTTAGCTTACACTGTTTCTGTCAAGCGAATTACCTTTATTCATCATTATCATTATGGTAGTAAGGATTAGGTTTAGTTTTAGAACCTGATTCACTCAACTACGTTTTGACCATTTTTGTTACTTTCAAAGCTTTTGCAGAAGGAGAAACGGCTAAAACGGACTCTATGAAGAAGGCTTTAGCTTGCACTGTTTCTGTCAAGCAAATGACCTTTTTTTATCATTATCATTATTGTATGAAGGATTAGGTTTAGTTTTAGAACCTGATTCACGCAACTACGTTTTGAGCATTATTGTTACTTTCAAAGCTTTTGCAAAAGCAGAAACAGCTAAAACGGATTCTAATGAATGATGCTTTACCTTACACTGTTTCTATCAAACAAATGATGTCTTTTCATCATTATCATTATGGTATGAAGAATTAGGTATAGTTGTTTAACCTGATTCACTCAACTACGTTTTGACCATTTTTGTACTTTCAAAGCTTTTGCAGAAACAGCTAAAACGGATTCTAATGAATGATGCTTTGGCTTACACTGTTTCTGTCAAGCAAATGAACTTTTTTATCATTATCATTATGGTATGAAGGATTAGGTTTAGTTTTAGAACCTGATTCACTCAACTACGTTTTGACCATTATTGTTACTTTAAGCTTTTGCAGAAAGAGAAAACAGCTAAAACGGACTGTAAGAGGAATGCTTTAGCTTACACTGTTTCTGTCAAGAAAATGACCTTTTCTTTATCATTATCATTATGGTATGAAGAATTAGGTTTAGTTTTAGAACCTGATTCACGCAACTACGTTTTGACCATTATTGTTACTTTCAAAGCTTTTGCAGAAGTAGAAACAGCTTAAACGTATTCTAATGAATGATGCTTTAGCTTACACTGTTTCTGTCAAGCAAATGACCTTTTTTTATCATTATCATTATGGTATGAAGGATTAGGTTTAGTTTTAGAACATGATTCAGTCAACTACGTTTGGACCATTATTGTTACTTTCAAAGCTTTTGCAGAAGGAGAAACAGCTAAAACGGACTCTATAAAGAAGGCTTTAGCTTGCACTGTTTCCATCAAACAAATCATGTCTTTTCATCATTTTCATTATGGTATGAAGGATTAGGTATAGTTCTAGAACCTGATTCATTCAACTACGTTTTGACCATTTTTGTTACTTTCAGAGCTTTTGCAGAAGGAGAAACAGCTAAAACGGATTCTAATGAATGATGCTTTAGCTTACACTGTTTCTGTCAAGCGAATTACCTTTATTCATCATTTTCATTATGGTGTGAAGGATTAAGTATAGTTTTAGAACCTGATTCACTCAACTACGTTTTGACCATTATTGTTACTTTAAGCTTTTGCAGAAGGAGAAAACAGCTAAAACGGACTGTAAGAGGAATGCTTTAGCTTACACTGTTTCTTTTAAGCAAATGACCTGTTTTTATCATTATCATTATGGTATGAAGAATTAGGTAGAGTTGTTGAACCTGATTCACTCAACTACGTATTGACCATTTTTGTTACTTTCAAAGCTTTAGGAGAAGGAGAACAGCTAAAACGGACTGTAAAGAGGAATGCTTTAGCTTACACTGTTTCTGTCAAGAAAATGAACTTTTTTTATCATTATCATTATGGTATGAAGGATTAGGTTTAGTTTTAGAACATGATTCAGTCAACTACGTTTGGACCATTATTGTTACTTTCAAAAATTTTGCAGAAGGAGAAAACAGCTAAAACGGACTGTAAGAGGAATGCTTTAGCTTACACTGTTTCTGTCAAGAAAATGACCTTTTCTTTATCATTATCATTATGGTATGAAGAATTAGGTATAGTTGTTGAACCTGATTCACTCAACTATGTTTTGACCATTTTTGTACTTTCAAAGCTTTTGCAGAAACAGCTAAAACGGATTCTAATGAATGATGCTTTAGCTTACACTGTTTCTGTCAAGCAAATGACCTTTTTTCATTATTATCATTATGGTATGAAGGATTAGGTTTAGTTTTAGAACCTGATTCACGCAACTACGTTTTGACCATTATTGTTACTTTCAAAGCTTTTGCAGAAGTAGAAACAGCTAAAACGGATTCTAATGAATGATGCTTTAGCTTACACTGTTTTTATCAAGCAAATGACCTTTATTCATCATTAACATTATGGTATGAAGGATTAGGTATAGTTGTTGAACCTGATTCACGCAACTACATTTTGACCATTATTGTTACTTTCAAAGCTTTTGCAGAAGTTGAAACAGCTAAAACGGATTTTAATGAATGATGCTTTAGCTTACACTGTTTCTGTCAAGCAAATGACCTTTTTTATCATTATCATTATTGTATGAAGGATTAGGTTTAGTTTTAAAACCTGATTCACGCAACTACGTTTTGACCATTATTGTTACTTTCAAAGCTTTTGCAGAAGCAGAAACAGCTAAAACAGATTCTAATGAATGATGCTTTACCTTACACTGTTTCTATCAAACAAATGATGTCTTTTCATCATTATCATTATGGTATGAAGAATTAGGTATAGTTGTTGAACCTGATTCACTCAACTACGTTTTGACCATTTTTGTACTTTCAAAGCTTTTGCAGAAACAGCTAAAACGGATTCTAATGAATGATGCTTTAGCTTACACTGTTTCTGTCAAGCAAATGAACTTTTTCATTATTATCATTATGGTATGAAGGATTAGGTATAGGTGTAGAACCTGATTCACTCAACTACGTTTTGACCATTTTTGTTACTTTCAGAGCTTTTGCAGAAGGAGAAACAGCTAAAACGGATTCTAATGAATGATGCTTTAGCTTACACTGTTTTTATCAAGCAAATAACCTTTATTCATCATTAACATTATGGTATGAAGGATTAGGTATAGTTGTTGAACCTGATTCACGCAACTACATTTTGACCATTATTGTTACTTTCAAAGCTTTTGCAGAAGTTGAAACAGCTAAAACGGATTTTAATGAATGATGCTTTAGCTAACACTGTTTCTATCAAACAAATGATGTCTTTTCATCATTATCATTATGGTATGAAGAATTAGGTATAGTTGTTGAACCTGATTCACTCAACTACGTTTTGACCTGTAGGTAAAGTGGGTCGTTCGGGCTACGGACACAGGGACTTGAGGCCAGGGTCGGGTAGTGTAAACAGTTTTATTTTGGTTGTTTCCAGGCGAAACCACTCCGGCGTCCAGCTCACTCCTCACCCCCTCTCTCGTCATTCCTTAAATGCCGGAGAGCGCACACACACACACACACACAATCACCAACAGCTGATTATTGTTTTCACCTGGCACTGTTCCCCGAGCCGCTCCCCCTCTCTCCCACCTGCAGCCGAGCTGAAACCACGCCCGCCACCACATACCCCCACCGCCCGACTTAGGCCGGGGAGCCGTACGGCCTAGCTTACTCCCCCCCCCCCTCCCTCCAGAGGGCGGGAGAGGAAGTCCGCCACGACCATCTGCGTCCCCGGCCTTAAACGGCTGCATGGCCAGATACCACCGAGTGATCCGGGCGTTAGTATCCTTCATGCGGTGGAGCCATTGGAGCGGGGCGTGGTCCGAACAGAGGGTGAATGAGCGTCCCAGGAGGTAGTAGCGCAGGGAGCCCACCGCCCACCGGATGGCCAGGCACTCCTTCTCCACCGTGCTGTACCTGGCCTCCCTCTCCGACAGTTTCCGGCTGATGTAGACCACCGGGCGGTCGACCCCCTCGACCTCCTGGGACAAAACGGCCCCCAGCCCTCTGTCCGACGCGTCAGTCTGCAGAACAAACGGGAGAGAAAAGTTAGGTGTGTGGAGGAGCGGCTCCCCACAGAGAGTCTGTTTTACCTTCTCAAACGCCCGCTGGCACTGCTCCGACCACTGGACCGGATCTGACGCACCTTTCCGGGTCAGGTCGGTCAAGGGGCTGGTGAGGTCCGCGAAACCGGCGATGAACCGTCTGTAGTAACCTGCCAGCCCCAAAAACCGCCTCACCTCCTTTTTCGTCTTGGGGCGCGGGCAGGCTGCAATTGCCGCTGTCTTGTCTACCTGGGGACGCACCTGCCCCCCCCCCAAGTGGTACCCCAAATACCGTACCTCCCTCCGTCCAACTGCACACTTCCCCGGGTTGGCGGTGAGCCCGGCCCGCCTCAGCGACCCCAGCACCGCGTCCACCCGCCGCACATGCTCCGCCCAGGTGGAGCTGTGGATAATAACATCATCCAGGTATGCGGCTGCATATGCGGCGTGCGGGCGCAGCACCTTGTCCATGAGGCGCTGGAACGTGGCCGGGGCACCGAACAAGCCGAAGGGAAGCATGGTAAATTGGTACAAACCATACGGAGTGGAGAAAGCTGTTTTCTCTTTGGACTCTGACGACAGGGGAATCTGCCAGTAGCCCTTAGTTAAATCCAGGGTCGTAAAAAAACGTGCAGTGCCCAGCCGGTCCAGGAGTTCGTCGACCCGGGGCATTGGGTAGGCGTCGAATCGTGACACGTCGTTCACCTTGCGGTAGTCCACACAGAACCGCACAGTCCCATCCTTCTTGGCCACCAGAACGATGGGGCTGCACCACGCACTGTTGGACTCTTCTATTACTCCCATCTCCAACATAGCTGCTAATTCCTCCCGGACTACTTTTCGTTTGTGTTCGGGTAGTCTATAGGGTCGTGACCTTACCGTCACCCCCGGGGGAGTCTCGATTTGGTGCGTTATCAGGTTGGTCCGGCCTGGCCGGGGGGAGAACACATCAGCAAACCGCTTCTGCAACTGGGCAATGTCTGCTCTCTGGTCCTCAGAGAGACGACCCTCACACGGGAGCGGGGTGGGATTAGCCGCTTTTGGCACCTCCGGCCCCAGGTCCTCTCTTTCCGATACTGTGGAAATCAGAGAAACAGACTCCACCTCCCTCCAGGCTTTCAGGAGGTTGAGGTGGTATATTTGTGTAGCACCGCCCCTGTCAGACCGCACCACCTCATAATCAACATCCCCCACCCGGCGTGTGACCTCGAAGGGCCCTTGCCACTTAGCCAGGAGTTTTGAGTTGGAAGAAGGAAGTAATACAAGTACCTTTTCTCCCGGTGTGAATTCTCGCAGCCTGGCCCCTCTGTTGTACAGCCGTTGTTGTTGTTCCTGGGCCTGGAGCAAATTCTCTCGTGACATCCTACCCAGTGTGTGGAGCTTTGCTCGCAGGTCCAGGACGTACTGGATCTCGTTTTTTCCGGGGCTCGGACCTTCCTCCCAGCTTTCTTTAATAAGGTCCAGCACCCCTCTCGGTGACCTGCCAAACAGAAGTTCAAAGGGAGAAAATCCCGTGGAGGCCTGGGGGACCTCCCGGACTGCAAACAACAGAGGGTCAAGCCATTTGTCCCAATTACGTTCATCGTCGCTAATAAATTTACGAATCATGGACTTCAGCGTCCTATTCATCCGCTCCACCAACCCGTCAGTCTGGGGATGGTAAACGCTGGTGCGGACGGACTTAATGCCCAGTAACCCGTAAAGTTCTCCCAGTGTGCGCGACATGAACGAGGTGCCCTGGTCTGTTAGAATCTCTTTCGGGATTCCAACCCGGGAGATGACCTGAAACAGAGCCTGCGCGACGCTCTTTGCAGAGATATTGCGCAACGGCACTGCCTCCGGATACCGGGTTGCGTAATCCATGAGGACTAACACAAAGCGGTATCCGCGTGCGCTCCGGTGAAATGGCCCGATTAGATCCATGCCGATGCGCTCGAACGGGACCTCCACCAACGGTAGCGGCCGCAGCGGGGCACGCGGGATGGCTGGTGCATTGACTAACTGACACTCCGGGCAGGACGCACACCAGCGGCGCGCGTCCGCCCGGATGCCTGGCCAATAAAATCGGGCCATTATCCGGTCTAGTGTTTTCCCGTATCCCATGTGACCCGCCATCGGATTATAGTGAGCCGCCTGGAAAATCATTTCCCGGCGGCTTTTCGGTACCAGTAACTGTGTGTTTTCCTGCCCCGTTCGAGTGTCACGACTCACTCTATACAGTCTGTCCCTAATCAATGAGAAGTGCCGGTATGACTGTGCTGCGTCAGGGCGCACCAAATGACCATCAATTCTTATCACCTGGTCGTAGGCTGAGCGTAGAGTATCGTCACGAGACTGCTCGAGTGGAAAATCTTCCATGGAGCGGAACTCGGGAACCGCCGGCGTCTCCAGCGGAGGCACCGCCGGTTCCCCCTCTCCCCCGGCGGCGTCGGACGACCTCGCGTCACCGCTGAGCACCGCACACATACCGCATGTCCCTGTCGGTCGTGAACGCAACCCCGCCGCCTGCCCCATTAGCGTGTTAAATCCCTCCCAATCCGTTCCCAAGATTACGGGGTGCGTCAGGTGGGAGCTAACCGCGACCTTTATTCTATATTTTTTCCCCCTGAACCTAAGTTCAACGGCCACAATAGGATACTCGTGAATGTCCCCGTGCACACACCTAATTTTCACCCGCGACGCTTCTACCAATGCCCCGGGCCGAACCAGGCTCTGGTGTATCATGGATTGCGAGCAGCCCGAATCCACCATCGCCTGGCGTGTACCCCCCTGGATTCTTACCGGAACGCGGTACGTCGCTCCCGGGCCGGGGGAGGGTGATGGAGCCCCGGCAACCCGGATCACCTGTCCCACCTCCATCAGCGGGCACTCCCTCCGCAGGTGGCCGGGCCGCCCGCACTTCCAGCACTCCTGCCCTGGCGTTTGAGAACCTCCGTGTGGGTCAGGAAGGGTGCCGGGGCTTGCTGTATTCGGGGGGTCCCGGTGTATGGCCCCCGGCTCCCGCCGCGGGGCTGGTCGGGGTCGCCCTGTGGGCGGCTGCAGGCTCCATCCCCGTGGTGCGGCTGCTTCCCGGGTCGATGGTGGCGCGCCCTCCCGGTCGTCGCGCCCGCTGGGGTGCACCGCCAGGTGGTCCTCGGCCAGGGTGGTGGCTGCCTCCAGCGTCGGTGGGCGGTGGTACCGGACCCACGCCGCTGTTCGGGCCGGGAGCCCCTCCATAAACTGCTCCAGTACCACCTTTCCGATCACCTCCGACGCTGTTCCCACCCCGTTCGGTAGGAGCCACCTGGCGGCCGCGTCCCGGAGCCGCTGCCCGTAGGCGAACGGCCGGTCCTCCGGTCCCAGCCTGGCATCCCGGAATCGCCGCCGGTGGTCCTCAGGCAGCAGCCCCAGCCGGTCCACCACCGCCTTCCTCACCGCCGGGTATTCCCGCCGGGCCGCCGGAGGTAGCCCCATGGCGGCCGTTTGTGCCTCCCCGGTCAGTAGCGGGAGCAGCCTAACGGCCCATTCCCCCGCCGGCCATCCGCATGCCTCCGCCGTCGCCTGAAAGGCCTCCAAGAACGACTGGACGTCGTCCTCCCCCGTCATGCGGTGGAGGGTCGGGCTCGCTAGTGCTGTCGGCCCCGGTGGTGGTGGCGTGAGTCCCGACCGCGCCGCCAATTGCTCCAATGCCTGGGCCTGTCTCCCCACCTGGGCCTGGAGCATCCCCATGAACTGACGGTTCGCCTCTGCTTGCTCGCGTTGGATCCCCGCCAGCTCCCCAATCATCTGCGCCAGTGCGAGCGCCGGTTGGGTCGGCATCCCCTGCTGCCCTTCGTCCGTCATCCGCCGAGTTGGGCGCCACTGTAGGTAAAGTGGGTCGTTCGGGCTACGGACACAGGGACTTGAGGCCAGGGTCGGGTAGTGTAAACAGTTTTATTTTGGTTGTTTCCAGGCGAAACCACTCCGGCGTCCAGCTAACTCCTCGCCCCCTCTCTCGTCATTCCTTAAATGCCGGAGAGCGCACACACACAAACACACACAATCACCAACAGCTGATTATTGTTTTCACCTGGCACTGTTCCCCGAGCCGCTCCCCCTCTCTCCCACCTGCAGCCGAGCTGAAACCACGCCCGCCACCACATGACCATTTTTGTACTTTCAAAGCTTTTGCAGAAACAGCTAAAACGGATTCTAATGAATGATGCTTTAGCTTACACTGTTTCTGTCAAGCAAATGAACTTTTTTTATCATTATCATTATGGTATGAAGGATTATGTTTAGTTTTAGAACCTGATTCACTCAACTACGTATTGACCATTTTTGTTACTTTCAAAGCTTTAGGAGAAGGAGAAAACAGCTAAAACGGACTGTAAAGAGGAATGCTTTAGCTTACACTGTTTCTGTCAAGCAAATGAACTTTTTTTATCATTATCATTATGGTATGAAGATTAGGTTTAGTTTTAGAACATGATTCACTCAACTACGTTTTGACCATTATTGTTACTTTCAAAGCTTTTGCAGAAGCAGGAACAGCTAAAACGGATTCTAATGAATGATGCTTTACCTTACACTGTTTCTATCAAACAAATGACCTTTATTCATCATTATCATTATGGTATGAAGGATTAGGTAGAGTTGTTGAACCTGATTCACTCAACTATGTTTTGACCATTATTGTTACTTTCAAAGCTTTTGCAGAAGCAGGAACAGCTAAAACGGATTCTAATGAATGATGCTTTACCTTACACTGTTTCTATCAAACAAATTACCTTTATTCATCATTATCATTATGGTATGAAGGATTAGGTAGAGTTGTTGAACCTGATTCACTCAACTATGTTTTGACCATTATTGTTACTTTCAAAGCTTTTGCAGAAGGAGAAAACAGCTAGAACGGACTGTAAGAGGAATGCTTTAGCTTACACTGTTTCTGTCAAGAGAATGACCTTTTTTATCATTATTATTATTATTATGGTATAAAGGATTAGGTATAGTTGTTGAACCGGATTCACTCAACTACGTTTTGACCATTTTTGTTACTTTCAAAGCTTTTGCAGAAGCAGAAACAGCTAAAACGGATTCTAATGAATGATGCTTTAGCTTACACTGTTTTTATCAAGCAAATGACCTTTATTCATCATTAACATTATGGTATGAAGGATTAGGTATAGTTGTTGAACCTGATTCACGCAACTACATTTTGACCATTATTGTTACTTTCAAAGCTTTTGCAGAAGTTGAAACAGCTAAAACGGATTTTAATGAATGATGCTTTAGCTTACACTGTTTCTGTCAAGCAAATGACCTTTTTTTATCATTATCATTATTGTATGAAGGATTAGGTTTAGTTTTAGAACCTGATTCACGCAACTACGTTTTGACCATTATTGTTACTTTCAAAGCTTTTGCAGAAGGAGAAACGGCTAAAACGGACTCTATGAAGAAGGCTTTAGCTTGCACTGTTTCTGTCAAGCGAATTACCTTTATTCATCATTATCATTATGGTAGTAAGGATTAGGTTTAGTTTTAGAACCTGATTCACTCAACTACGTTTTGACCATTATTGTTACTTTCAAACCTTTTGCAGATGTAGAAACAGCTAAAACGGATTCTAATGAATGATGCTTTAGCTTACACTGTTTTTATCAAGCAAATGACCTTTATTCATCATTAACATTATGGTATGAAGGATTAGGTATAGTTGTTGAACCTGATTCACTCAACTACGTTTGGACCATTATTGTTACTTTCAAAGCTTTTGCAGAAGGAGAAACAGCTAAAACGGACTCTATAAAGAAGGCTTTAGCTTGCACTGTTTCCATCAAACAAATCATGTCTTTTCATCATTTTCATTATGGTATGAAGGATTAGGTATAGTTCTAGAACCTGATTCATTCAACTACGTTTTGACCATTTTTGTTACTTTCAGAGGTTTTGCAGAAGGAGAAACAGCTAAAACGGATTCTAATGAATGATGCTTTAGCTTACACTGTTTCTGTCAAGCGAATTACCTTTATTCATTATTTTCATTATGGTGTGAAGGATTAAGTATAGTTTTAGAACCTGATTCACTGAACTACGTTTTGACCATTATTGTTACTTTAAGCTTTTGCAGAAGGAGAAAATAGCTAAAACGGACTGTAAGAGGAATGCTTTAGCTTACACTGTTTCTTTTAAGCAAATGACCTGTTTTTATCATTATCATTATGGTATGAAGAATTAGGTAGAGTTGTTGAACCTGATTCACTCAACTACGTATTGACCATTTTTGTTACTTTCAAAGCTTTAGGAGAAGGAGAACAGCTAAAACGGACTGTAAAGAGGAATGCTTTAGCTTACACTGTTTCTGTCAAGCAAATGAACTTTTTTTATCATTATCATTATGGTATGAAGGATTAGGTTTAGTTTTAGAACATGATTCAGTCAACTACGTTTGGACCATTATTGTTACTTTCAAAAATTTTGCAGAAGGAGAAAACAGCTAAAACGGACTGTAAGAGGAATGCTTTAGCTTACACTGTTTCTGTCAAGAAAATGACCTTTTCTTTATCATTATCATTATGGTATGAAGAATTAGGTATAGTTGTTGAACCTGATTCACTCAACTATGTTTTGACCATTTTTGTACTTTCAAAGCTTTTGCAGAAACAGCTAAAACGGATTCTAATGAATGATGCTTTAGCTTACACTGTTTCTGTCAAGCAAATGAACTTTTTTCATTATTATCATTATGGTATGAAGGATTAGGTTTAGTTTTAGAACCTGATTCACGCAACTACGTTTTGACCATTATTGTTACTTTCAAAGCTTTTGCAGAAGTAGAAACAGCTAAAACGGATTCTAATGAATGATGCTTTAGCTTACACTGTTTCTGTCAAGCGAATTATCTTTATTCATCATTTTCATTATGGTGTGAAGGATTAAGTATAGTTTTAGAACCTGATTCACTCAACTACGTTTTGACCATTATTGTTACTTTAAGCTTTTGCAGAAGGAGAAAACAGCTAAAACGGACTGTAAGAGGAATGCTTTAGCTTACACTGTTTCTGTCAAGCGAATTACCTTTATTCATCATTATCATTATGGTAGTAAGAATTAGGTTTAGTTTTAGAACCTGATTCACTCAACTACGTTTTGACCATTTTTGTTACTTTCAAAGCTTTTGCAGAAGGAGAAACGGCTAAAACGGACTCTATGAAGAAGGCTTTAGCTTGCACTGTTTCTGTCAAGCGAATTACCTTTATTCATCATTATCATTATGGTAGTAAGGATTAGGTTTAGTTTTAGAACCTGATTCACTCAACTACGTTTTGACCATTATTGTTACTTTCAAAGCTTTTGCAGAAGTAGAAACAGCTAAAACGGATTCTAATGAATGATGCTTTAGCTTACACTGTTTTTATCAAGCAAATGACCTTTATTCATCATTAACATTATGGTATGAAGGATTAGGTATAGTTGTTGAACCTGATTCACGCAACTACATTTTGACCATTATTGTTACTTTCAAAGCTTTTGCAGAAGCAGAAACAGCTAAAACGGATTCTAATGAATGATGCTTTACCTTACACTGTTTCTATCAAACAAATGATGTCTTTTCATCATTATCATTATGGTATGAAGAATTAGGTATAGTTGTTGAACCTGATTCACTCAACTACATTTTGACCATTTTTGTACTTTCAAAGCTTTTGCAGAAACAGCTAAAACGGATTCTAATGAATGATGCTTTAGCTTACACTGTTTCTGTCAAGCAAATGAACTTTTTTTATCATTATCATTATGGTATGAAGGATTAGGTTTAGTTTTAGAACCTGATTCACTCAACTACGTTTTGACCATTATTGTTACTTTAAGCTTTTGCAGAAGGAGAAAACAGCTAAAACGGACTGTAAGAGGAATGCTTTAGCTTACACTGTTTCTGTCAAGAAAATGAACTTTTTTCATCATTATCATTATGGTATGAAGAATTAGGTATAGTTGTTGAACCTGATTCACTCAACTATGTTTTGACCATTTTTGTTACTTTCAAAGCTTTAGGAGAAGGAGAACAGCTAAAACGGACTGTAAAGAGGAATGCTTTAGCTTACACTGTTTCAGTCAAGCAAATCAACTTTTTTTATCATTATCATTATGGTATGAAGGATTAGGTTTAGTTTTAGAACCTGATTCACTCAACTACGTTTTGACCATTATTGTTACTTTAAGCTTTTGCAGAAGGAGAAAACAGCTAAAACGGACTGTAAGAGGAATGCTTTAGCTTACACTGTTTCTGTCAAGAAAATCAACTTTTTTATCATTATCATTTTGGTATGAAGGATTAGGTATAGGTGTAGAACCTGATTCACTCAACTACGTATTGACCATTTTTGTTACTTTCAAAGCTTTAGGAGAAGGAGAAAACAGCTAAAACGGACTGTAAAGAGGAATGCTTTAGCTTACACTGTTTCTGTCAAGCAAATGAACTTTTTTTTATCATTATCATTATGGTATGAAGGATTAGGTAGAGTTGTTGAACCTGATTCACTCAACTACGTTTTGACCATTTTTGTTACTTTCAAAGCTTTTGCAGAAGCAGAAACAGCTAAAACGGATTCTAATGAATGATGCTTTAGCTTACACTGTTTCTGTCAAGAAAATGGCCTTTTTTTATCATTATCATTATCCTTATAATATGAAGAATTAGGTATAGTAGTTGAACAGGATTCACTCAACTACGTTTTGACCATTTTTGTTACTTTCAAAGCTTTTGCAGAAGCACAAACAGCTAAAACGGACTGTAAGAGGAATGCTTTAGCTTACACTGTTTCTATCAAACAAATTATGTCTTTTCATCATTTTCATAATGGTATAAAGGATTAGATTTAGTTGTAGAACCTGATTCACTCAACTATGTTTTGACCATTTCTGTTACTTTCAAAGCTTTTGCAGAAGGAGAAACAGCTAAAACGGACTCTATGAAGAAGGCTTTAGCTTACACTGTTTCTGTCAAGAGAATTACCTTTATTCATCATTATCATTATGGTATGAAGGATTAGGTTTAGTTTTAGAACCTGATTCACTCAACTACGTTTGACCATTATTGTTACTTTCAAAGCTTTTGCAGAAGGAGAAAACAGCTAAAACGGACTGTAAGAGGAATGCTTTAGCTTACACTGTTTCTGTCAAGAAAATGACCTTTTTTATCATTATTATTATGGTATGAAGGATTAGGTTTACTTGTAGAACCTGATTCACTCAACTATGTTTTGACCATTTCTGTTACTTTCAAAGCTTTTGCAGAAGGAGAAAACAGCTAAAACGGACTGTAAGAGGAATGCTTTAGCTTACACTGTTTCTGTCAAGAAAATGACCTTTTTTATCATTATTATTATGGTATGAAGGATTAGGTTTACTTGTAGAACCTGATTCACTCAACTATGTTTTGACCATTTCTGTTACTTTCAAAGCTTTTGCAGAAGGAGAAACGGCTAAAACGGACTCTATGAAGAAGGCTTTAGCTTGCACTGTTTCTGTCAAGCCAATTACCTTTATTCATCATTATCATTATGGTACTAAGGATTAGGTTTAGTTTTAGAACCTGATTCACTCAACTACGTTTTGACCATTTCTGTTACTTTCAAAGCTTTTGCAGAAGGAGAAACAGCTAAAACGGACTGTAAGAGGATTGCTTTAGCTTACACTGTTTCTGTCAAGCAAATGTAACCGGGGTGGCCGTTCGCCTGGTCACAAGGGTGACAACGCCACTTTGGGACTCTCACCCAAAGATTATCAGTTGTAATGAAAAGAAAGGGAGCAGAGAGGTGAAGTTCCAGTTTTGTAACAATGTTTTTTTTATTTACAAGTAGGTTTAATTTTTAAAAAAAAGGTCAATCCAAAAACATTGGTTGGTTTTATGGCAAAATATAATCTATGCTTTAAAAAAAAACTATACTGGGGTACCCTACCAGTACAAGGTGACTACTTGAGGCCCACAGGGGTGGGGGAGTGAAAGGGACAAGGGGGCCACCACCAGGTCAAAGGGAAGAAAACACAGCAAATCAAAAAAAGAATTAAAACACAGCAAACAAGCAAAATAAACTGAAAGGGCCTTCCACCTCGTGAGCCACCCCCTGTAAGCCTACTATATGCCCACCTGTACTGGCATTAAAAGGACCCCCAGTATAGGGCACAGTAATAGTTGTTTATGTAGGACAAAACAAAAAGACACTAACCGGGAAAGAAAACAAATTAGCATCTCATAATCAAAAATACTATATAAACCAGGTAACCATATATGATCTATTTTAAACAAAAGGCAAAAACAGCAGTGACCAGGCTCAGCGTTGTACCACCTGATCGCTTCCTGTACAAAAAGAAAAAAAGTAAATAAGGCCAATAAACATTTCACTGCTAAAAGAGCATATTAAAACAGGAAACAGAAAACCCCTGACATACCTTTAGTTTCTGCTCAAACCCATCCGCACATGGCGAGTGCTGTGCCTATGCCTATGCCTATGCCTATGCCGTGGGAGTCCTACAGCAAGCCCCCCCTCTAGCTCTACTGGGGCAAAAGCTTCCATTTAAAAGAGCACCTGGTCACACCTGTTAGGCATCACCAATTAAGGTGGTGTGGCCAAACAGGCAGGGGGGGAGGGAGAGCTCTACCCATCACACAAATTACCTTTTTTTATCATTATCCTTATAATATGAAGAATTAGGTATAGTTGTTGAACCGGATTTACTCAACTACGTTTTTTTTGTTACTTTCAAAGCTTTTGCAGAAGGAAAAAACAGCTAGATCGGACTCGATGAAGAATGCATTAGCTTACACTGTTTCTATCAAA
The DNA here is from genome assembly GCF_949316345.1 of Pungitius pungitius. Classification (NCBI taxonomy): domain Eukaryota; kingdom Metazoa; phylum Chordata; class Actinopteri; order Perciformes; family Gasterosteidae; genus Pungitius; species Pungitius pungitius. Next base: position 7,201,445 of record NC_084903.1, read on the forward strand.
CAAATGACGTCTTTTTATCATTTTCATTATTGTATGAAGGATTAGGTACAGTTGTAGAACCTGATTCACTCAACTATGTTTTGACAATTTTTGTTACTTTCATAGCTTTTGCAGAAGCAGAAACAGCTAAAACGGACTCTATGAAGAATGCATTAGCTTACACTGTTTCTTTCACTGGGGTGACCCCGGGGTGACCCCAGAATGGGTCCTAACCATGTAAACCACTGTTTTGGGCAAGCATTAATTTAGAATGGGACCTTGTCACCTAGTAGACGTCCAGCCAAAGGGATAATGTCCCAGAGGACAACCAACCAATGGGGAGGTCCTGTTCTTTAACTTTTGAACCGTAGGTCGTAGAGCCACAATAGGGGCATCGTCGGAACCGGCCCGGCGAGCCGAGGAGGGGAGGGGGACGTCGGCGGCGCGCGGCTGCGGCCATCTTTGTGACAAAAGTTTGCCCGGCCGGGCGTCACAATGAGCTCTCTGTGCCGCACGATTGAGCGGTTGCGAGACGCGTCAATCACTTGAAAATTTCATCAAAACTGGCTCTTGAGGAGAAAAAGCCAAAATGAGCCTCAACAGCCTTTTGAAAAGTCAGAGGGGGGAGGGGCGTTTTTGCTACTTTTGAACCGTAGGTCGCAGAGCGACAGTTGAGGCGTCGTCGGAAAGGTCCGGGCGAGCCAAACGGGGGGGAATTTGAACCAAAGCTCCACCCCCTTCCTGTCCAAGGTTATGGGGGCGTAAAGATATTCCAAATTACTATCTACTTGCTTCCACATTCTGATCCGACCTGGGTGCTCTCATACACTCTGAGAGCATGTGTCGAGGAAGGTCAAATATCCAGAAAAAGATCATTTTATGTCGCACCGCCTCGACCCAGACATCCACGGAAAGGTCTGGCCGAGGCGGAGTCGGGGGTCTTGGAAGCGACGCTCTACCCCTTTAGGGCGTCAAAGGTCAAATTCTGCTACCTAATCAAGGCTGATAAGTCACAGACCGTAGCACGTAGAGGTGTGGAACGGACGTCGCTGGAAAGCTCTCGGAGAGCTCTATGACAGTGACCCCCCTCCCAGCACGTAGCGCCGCTCTGGGGCCAACTTGGCAACGCAGGGTGTTACGCGCGCCGCTCTGGAGTTCACATGTAGCCCTCGTTCGGCTGATCACAACACAAATTTTAACACATTTCACGCATGCGCAGTGTGACAAATTATTCAGGTCCGGAAAGTACCTCTTCCTCTAGGGAATGCACTTCATCCTATCCTAGCGGTTTTATTTGCAGCGCCAGTCTGATCTTTTTCCGTTCTATTTGCCGCGCTCGACTTCAAGGTGTAACCTTTATTATTGTTCGGTTCGCCCAGTGACGGATGGTGCAGCAATATTGTTGTCCGGGTGGAAATCGGGAGAAAGTCGGTCCGGGAGATTTTCGGGAGGGGCTTTGAAATTCGGGAGGGTTGGCATATCTGGTCATCGCAGCCCTGGACCATCAGCAGCACAAACTCGTTTTGCCGACCGCAGCAGAGTGGGATAAACTGCAGATGCTCGAGACCCTTCTAGAGCCATGCAGGGAAATCAGTCTGTAACATATCAAATAACATTGCTTTGATTATTTTCTGGAATGAATTAAACCAAGTCAAATATCAATAACATGTATATATGTAAAAAATAATAATGATGATAATAATAATGATAATTATGTATCTGTGTCCTGTTATCTGTCTTTGGTATGCATTTCAGAAATAAAAAATGGTTAGGATTCAGGTGTAATTGCAAATAGTGATTAATCCTGATTAATCCACTGAAAATTCTGATTAATTTGATTAAAAATCATTTGACAACCCTAGTTTTTACGCTAGGCCTTAATGGTCATTTTGGTATATATAAATCTGGAATTTGACCTCTCGACCTTTTTCCTTTAGAGTGTGATTTCTCCGGAATGCAAGGGGCTAGGCGCGCGGACCCAACGGTTCCCGGACACTCTGGGGGAGCACCACATCATAGGTCAGAACCAGAATCGTAGCTCCTCGTTTTGGGGTCCAGGTCTGGTGTGACGCTCTGCGACACAGGCCCTATGAGTGTGTGTGTGTGTTGTGTGCGTGCGTGTTGTGTGCATGCGTGTGTGTGTGTTTGTGTGTGCTCTTCCCGTGGTATCTATAGGGATCACCCGGAGATTCCAAGGCCGTCTGGTATCCGCCCCAGGGGGGGGGGGTTAATGTCACACCCGTATGTCAAGTTGGTTTTGTGTCCTGTCTCCACGTTTGTCTTGCGTGACTTCCTGTTTTACTTTGAAGGTTTACTCTTTGCCGCTTTACTTGCTTTTTTTCTCCCTTTTGGAGCGCCTTTAGTTGTTACCCCTGTTCATTAAACTTCCTACCTACCTTCTCTGAGTCTGAGTCTTGCCTCCCGATCTGGCCTTACAGTATCTATAAATATACATATATATATGTATATATATGTATGTATGTGGATTTATATAGAATTTTTATATATGTTTTATATAACATATATATATATTTTTTATATTTATATATATATATATTCATATGGGGGAAGGGAAGGTAGGGGCGTGTTAGGCTTCAGTTTCAATCACAGAGTCGCTCTAATGGAATGAGGGGAGAAGAGGGAGGGAACCGCCAACCCTGCAGTTAACTCTGTCTATGTACGGACTACAGCGGTAATGGGTCTGAGGAGGAGTTGTGGCGTCTCATCCAACGAATGACCGGGGTGAAAAATCCGTTATCCTTCTCCCTGTTCACCATCTTTCTCCTCAACTTTGCCAGTTCTGTGTTTCTGTCTTCCATCCTCCTTCCAAAGAATCCTAGAATCCTTTTCTTCATCTGCAGACAGACTTCCTCCAGGAGTTGCTGATCCTCCTCCAGTCTTCGGTTCTTGATCTCCTTATCTGTAAGGGATATCCTGAAAAAATTATTTTCAACCTGCAACTTCTGATTCAGAGAATCACACAGTAAGGAGACTTCTGCTCGCTGAGAAGTCTTTCTCAAGGCCAAGGTTGCTGGACTTCAGGACATCTGCCTCCCTATTAACCAGAAGCTTTTCATCATAGAGCTTGGTCATTTCTGCCTCAAAATCTTCATGCAGCCTCATGCAATAAGGGAAACTTTGCTTCACACTTGAGGTTTTGAGTCCTTGTACCTCAATGGTCATTGCGGCCTCATGATCTTTGACCATCTTTTGCAGATCTCTGAGATTCTCTTGAAGGCTGGAGATTTTTTAGCTCTTGCCTCTCCATTGTACATTGGGCCTCAGTCATTTTGTTTTTGTCTGGAGTTGTGGGGGAGGTCATAGAGGAGCCCGACCACGTACAGCAGCCCACGGCCGTACACATCCTCCCAAAATGCATGTAGGAAGACTCTTTCCGTTTGACACTCTTTAGCTTTTTTGATCATTTTCCCCAGCTCAAACTCGCGGTCCCCCATCTTCCCAAAGACGCCGCGAGTCTTTTTCATTAAAACAAGGCAGATGTCCTCAAGGATTTTTCTTTCTTCCTGACATGCTTTCTTTCGTTCACAGTGCTTGATGATCTGTTGTTTTTGATCTTCTTTAACTTCCTCAAGATCAATAATCATTTTCTCGCTCATTGGTAAGAAGTTTGCCAGAGGGAGATCTTCCATTGGGCGATTAAGGCTGTCCTGAGAACCGATCGTGTGGTAATTAGTCATGGCCATGACTGCTTGTGTGGCGTTTGTGTTAAACTTAGGGTCTGATGTCTAAGCCAGCAGTGCCCATGATGCATTCATCACCTATGCAACGTTGCCTAGGTGATGAAGGCATCATAAGGTCTTCCCATAAGTTTGCCTATCAACAGTTGATGTCACAAGGCTGGTTCCATTCATGATGTCATAGCATGAAAGAACACTATAATTCTATTACAGTGAGTCACATGACGCAGGAACAGATGTGTGTCGGGAGCAGTGTTGGGCAAGTTACTGAAAATTAGTAATTAGTTACTAGTTACTTATTTTAAAAGTAATTGAATTACATTAACAGTTAATGAATATCAAAGGAAAGGAAAGTAACTTTGACTGCTTTTTAAATGTAAATATGAACAGTACTGAACAGAACAGCTGGAGATTTTTTAGCTCTTGCCTCTCAACGCCATGCTGAAGAGATTAGGAAGATACTCCGCTGAGATCAGCAAAATTTGCTCTGCTGAAGTGTCCTTGAAATGTGTCCCCATCAGGTCCAGAGGTCAGAGCCGTCCCTCAGCAAGTGCAGTAAAATATAAAAGTAGCTCATGTCCGTTGAAAGAAACCAGCGTAAGTTGTGCTTGTCAGTTATGCAGCAAAATCTCCTTGTAAAATGTTGACTCCCACAATGAAATGCGCACAGGCCTGTTTGACCGTAAACCTGTGAGGAGCCTGCCCCAGGTAATCTAACTCAATTTGATATTGGCAATGGGTTCTTAGAACGCTAAAGCAGCCTTTGTGTTGTTACCCAGAGCCATTACACAGTCGTATTCCAACTTTATTTGATGAGGTGGTATCATTATCACTGTCCGACACTTCCACTACAAAAACCCCCCAACCAGTCCATTAGAAGATAACATGCAAAACTTTCAATGCCATATACTGGACATTGATATCTTTAAAAAACATTTAATTTAATATGATGTATTTTAAGTAATAACCTGTTTATGCAATTTAAGGTCTGCTACTAAATATTCTACAATCTGTCTCAGTTAAATATGTTGAATCTAAATTTTAAAAATAACCTTCATTAAGGTTTTTAATCTACAACAGGAGAAAACAAAGGCTGTGTCATCTTTCTGCTCAGATGTGCGGCACGTTCAAACATGCGCATAATAGTATGTAATTACTTGCATACAAGCTAAATATCAACAGATTATTAAACACACTGAAATAATGACAAGTTGGGATTTTAACCAATAGCTGATACTTCTACATGAATTAACTTGTTTTATCAACTGCAACTAAAGTTGCCTCCTCCAAAATAGAATGCCATGTGAAATTGACCAGATGTAGTCCAGTGAAGGAGATATTGAAGGAAGTTGGCTAACGAACGAATTCTACAGGCTTTAATTATGAAATGGTACATCAGAATTTCCTGGCTATCGCTGAGTCACACGCTGGGAATGCACTATTAACGGAATGGAATTATGTAACTACTGATAGTTCAAAGTATACTACTAAAAAGGATCCATGTGGAGGGCAAGCAGAGTCCACCTCATCTTGATCTTTGGAGAAGATACGGCCTGTTTCTGTACCTTGTCCTGCTCGCTGTATCCCGCATGCGAGTCTTTTCCAAATGTTCAGTCATAACTGGAAACTAAATGGAAAGATCTTAACAGATCTCTCCCCCCCGAGTGTAAGGAATGGCACGGTTGATGATGGCAAGTCCCACAATGATTGGCAACATCGCGCCATGGTCTGGGTTTTCTGAGACATCGCCTTGGTTTGAGGAGGTCTTAAAGCTAAAAGATGAAATATTAGTGGCGATAATTTGTTACTTGGGAACAGACCCAATTTGTTTGGTGATAGAAAATTTGCACAAAATTCATTGTTCTATTGTTGAGCAAGGCCCCTTAATTACACCGATTGACAGCTGGCACAACCTTTTACCTCTTCCTGGTTATTTATTGAGTCGAAGGATACTGTGGTCCAAATTGTTTTAGACGTAGAGCAGCATATTCTAAAACAGACTGCTTCTGCATTCTAAATTACTGCCAACAATCATTTGCCTCAATTTACTGACTACAGGTCAGTTTGCCTAGGGAAAGCAATACTAAATTGAAGCTGCGAGCAGCGATGAACGGGCCTTCGCCTCTCCTTGCATGTCGGGGGAGCAGCGGTCAGCAGGACACGCGGGTCAAAAAGAGAAGAAAAAAAAATACTATGGCTCTGACAGGAATCAAACCCAAGTCTCTGGCATCGGAGGCCAATAGCTTTGCAGAAGAGCTATGCGCTCTGAAACTATCTTATTCAAAATGTCACTCAAATAGGATTGGTCATTCTCTTGCAAAAATACAGGGAATATTCACACTAAAAAAAAAATTATAACTGACTTTGTTTTAGAGCATAGTCCCTACAAGTTTTTTAAGTCTCCCTGTAATACATTTGTTCAAAAATCATCGTACTTGTAGGTCAAACAGGGTGCAGGCGCTGCTTCATCGAAAACTTCCGGGGGGCGCTATGGAGGCAATTTTTCACTTTTGATCCAAAACTCCACATCAGGTCTTTAAAGGTCATCACATTTCAGATTAAAGGGCTAGGAGATTGACATCTAACTGTAGAAATTTGCATTGACCTAAGCCAATAGGTGGCGCTATACTTTTTCGAAAATCACTGCATGGGAATACTTATAGGCCTACACAAGCATCATGAATAAACATTTCTAGCCAGAAATAATGTTCCTTGGAGTTGACATTTTACATTTTGTCCAATCTTGTCCAAACTGGACACACATTCACGCACAGGTAGTTTTATGAAAACTCTTGGTTTTAATAACTTTTGACCCCACAGTTGTCAGGATCAACTTGCCAGATTTTGAAATGGATCGGATTTAAACTCTGAGGAGTTCGTTCGTAAATGCAAAAAATGAAGGAAAGTGCAAAAAAAAAAAAGAATCACTATAGCGCCCCCTAATGTTCAAATATTCTGAAAATATTTGGGGATGTTTCAAGATTCAATGTGAACATGTCCTAAAGATTTGGTGAGGACTGACTATGAGGATTGAAGTTAAGGCCTTTAAATTTTCAGGACACACCCTTTACAAACTTCATTGGTCCATAACTTTAATGAAAAATGAGAAATCAACATTCTTTTAATAACTTTTAGTGGCATTGAGCCAATGATCATTTTGCCAAAGATTTCGTAAGAATCGGACCAAACGTCTGGGAGGAGTTCGCAAAAACGTGTTTTTCACAATTCAAAATGGCGGGAAAAAACTGTAGGCGCATTTGCATATCATAATTGACTTTTGTAGAGCACATCCAAGAGCACCTGTTTTCAAAGGATCAAGTAAATCGGTAAAAATGTCCCCATAGGAATTGCTTAAGGGGGCGCTAGAGAGCACTTTTTTCATCACCAAGAATATACAAGTTTTTCGCACTTCTGAAGCGCGTGCAAAAATTCAAGAGTTTTTGAACATGATGAGGTCCCCAAAAGTGCGATCGAAGTGGCGAAATAATAATAAGAATTCTTGCAATTTCAATAGGGCTTTTGCCCGACTTTCAGTCGGCTCAGGCCCTAATAATGCAAAGCAAGCAGCCTTGTATAAGCAATGACACAAAACCCTTTTTGAACAGAAAGTAAACATTTTAATTAACTATTAAGCGTCATGACAGTAGCCACCTTGTTCATATGCTAGATTTAAAAAACTTGCCATGAAAAACACCTTTTATATTAGTAGAGCAGATTGAAAAATTCCCACTTTGACAGAAAAGTCAAAGAAAAATACATAAATGTATTATGCAGTATATTATAAGTACATTCAAATCTGCTCCTGTAAATTTTTAAAAAAAAAACCCAATGTCAATGCATTTGTTTCAGCAGAGTAAAGATCGATACATGTCATAAAACATGCCTTCTCAGTCACACCGGATAGAACCAAACTAGTCCGGATTACACTGACTTAAGATTTGGTTGTATAGTTAAACATCATTTTGTTATTTGGAGTGGTGCCACAGGGTCTCTTGGTTCAGGTGTTCACAGTGTTAGCAGCAGCGAGGAGTGAGGTGAACATAGAGTCTGGTCTTTGCCTCAGAACGTCTGGTTTGTCAAACTCTGCCACCTGTCAGAACAATAGCTTACGGTTAGTCTCGGTTCAGCAGAACATAAGCTTCATCTTCCTGTGTTCCTCTGTTACCTTGCCATTTTCCATGACCAGGATACGATGGGATTTTATCACTGTGTTGATACGATGAGCGATGGTGAGCACGGTGCAGTCCTGAAAGGCTTCATCGATGGTCGTTTGGATGCAGGCGTCAGTCTGTGCATCAATGGATGCTGTCGCCTCATCCAAAATAATGATCTGTTGGACAGGAGGGACACTGGTTGTGGTGGCTAACTTAGAGTTGTGCAGTATGAAAAACGCATATCACGTTAATTCATCAACCGTGAAAAGGACCCGTTGCTAAAATCAGCGATTTGCCGCTTGCTGGCCAGCTCTCATCTGGTCGACGAGTCAGCTCGTTGTGGCTGCTAGTGTTTCCACCAGAGGCAATACCAGCACCTCGATAGATCAGAAAACTCATTGTAAAGTCTAACGTACCTCATGTCTGATTTACCTAAACCCTCAAAACAGACACACAGCTCCTTTAAGACAAGTTGTAGAGGCTAGTTGTTCCTCCTGAATTGCTAACAGTTAACCGTTAAATCTTGTTGAGCAGGGCTGGGCGATATATCGGTATAAACGAATATATTGATATATTTTTCTATGGGATATGGAATTAGACAATTTCGCATACATCGATATTTCAATTTGCGCTCTGAAGGCAAGCTGCCGACCCGGAGCTCTCTGCACTGCTTCTCGCCCCCGCCCCGCCCATCCTCTTTTCACGCGCAGAGGGGGGAGGGGCAGGGACAGACACGTCAACAAACATGGAGGAAGCAACAACATCTGCGTCTGCGCAGCGTGCGGAGGAGGAATTGGTTAGTTATAAAAAAAGCAGTGGCTCAGTAATTTGGAGATGGTTCTGATTTAAAGTATCCGATGAGCAACAAAACAATGTTATATGTAGGGACAGCTCCAGTCCCGATTTCCAATCACAGCCTCCTAAGTCAATGACGCGCGAATAACTTGTTGGGGGGGGGGGGGGGCTCATATTTTTTCGTTTTAATTGCCGCGCTTGACTTCAAGGTGTAACCTTTATTATTGTTTGGTCTGAAACGGCGCGCCCAGTGACGGATGGTGTTGCAATTTTGTTGTACGGGTGAAAATCGGGAGAAAGGTCGGTCCGGGAGGGGCTTTGAAATTCGGGAGTCTCCCGGAAAAATCGGGAGGGTTGACATGTATACATGGTGAAAAAGATTTGAAGTGCTTGCACAAACTAAAACAACGGCACAAACTGCTATACGAAGAGTGTGTGAAACTGCGCGCTACAGAAGCCGCACACCAGAAACAACCCGAACAAGCTCCAGCCCCGAAACAAAGCTCACTGGAAACCTCATTTTCCCGCAGTGTGCTTTATGAAAAGAAAAGTGACAAGTGGTGTACCATAACGAAAGCGGTGTCCTATCACATTGCTAAAGATATGGTCCCTGTTGCAACTGTTGAACAAGTCAGATTCAAAATGCTCCTGAAAACGATATATGAGCTTCCCAGTCGCAACTACTTTGCAAGAGAAGCACTGCCAAAAATGTATACTGAAGTCAGGCAGAGCCTTGCTGACCGGCTCGCTAATGTGACCCATTTTGCATTGACTAGCGATATGTGGTCGAGCAGGACGTGTGAGCTCTACATGAGCGTGACAGTTAACTTCATTCAAGACTGGGAGATGAAAACAGGATTTTTTTAAAGATATTTTATTTATATGTGCACCTTATGGAGCTTTGTTTTCAAAAAGAATACTCCTGTTATACACTATTTATGTTTACATATTATTTGAACAGCTGAGCATTTGTTTACTGTTTACTGAAATAGCTGGTTTCAATTAAACGACTGAGGACATGTCCTATTTGGCTTTGACTTTGCATTCAGGTGTTCTTCCCGTTTAATGTGGAGAATATATCGGGATATATACCGTATATCTATATCCAGTTAAAATATACCGGGATATGACTTTTGGTCTATATCTTCCTATTGTTGAGCTGTACCCAGCATGCAGGTCGGCGGGGTCATTTTCATAAATGTACAATTATTAGTGTTACAAGCTGTTGTCGTGGGGTTTACCCTGTTTTTTGTTGTGGCCTTATTGTTATGACCATGACTCAATCTCAACACACACAAGAAGCTCCGCCGCTTGCCGAAGAGCAACGTCAGTTGTTACGGTGTAACACCGGTATAAGAAATTCGTAAGGAAATCTTAAACCGATATAGAGCCCAGCCCTAGGCAGACTGATGTGAATGATATCAATATCACAAGCAGTTACTTGTTAATAAGTTTGAAGCAGAGGAAGGACCCCAACGCATGCACAAATGAGAGGACGGCTAAAACAATTTAATCATTATTGAAATCATAGGCAATATACAGAGACATAAAGACTGGACTATTGGCACACGTCTCATTCGTTGCTCCCTCAGACGGGGATCCTCGCTTCAACCAGAGATATTTCTGGTCCACATCGTCCCAAAAGACTAAATTAAAATAGGTTCTTAAATTCTGATTTCCTTATTTACCAACTGGCCAAAATATATGTTAATATGTCTGAAAACTAAAACCACCACTAACTTTTTACATATCTTGTTGACGACTACAAAATGTCTAGTGTGTTAGGAAAGACAAACTATACATTCAAAATGCAGTTTGTTAAACAGGTTAAAGAGGTAACGCGGCTGCTTTGGAAGACAAACTACACCAGAAAATACTGCAGCTTTTGAAGACTCCTGGCAGCTGATCTGGCTGTGATCAGCTGATTGGTAATTAAAACATGACACGTGGCAGTAGCAATCCTGGGGCTGTTCAGTGGCAGTAAAATAGGGAAGTGTGTAAATAAGAATGCACAGATTTATATACGAACCTTGGAGTTGCGAAGTAGCGCTCTAGCCATACATATGAGTTGTCTCTCTCCTACAGAGAAGTTCTCTCCATTCTCCGTTACTGTTGCTAAGAGATTCCCTTCCCGTCTGGAGATCTGAGAAATCCAAACAATACTCAAAACACTTTTATAAAAGCCCAAATTGTAAAAGAAAATTAAACACCAGCTCAAAACTAATATTATTTAAACAATCCAATAGGGTGTATTTCTCACTACTTTTACACACCAACATGAAGCGCCTAATACTTCTGATATGTCTGAATAACTGACCACATACGGAAACTGTTGATATACACTCACCTAAAGGATTACTAGGAACACCATGCCAATACTGTGTTTGACCCCCTTTCACCTTCAGAACTGCTATAATTCTACGTGGCATTGATTCAAGGTGCTGAAAGCATTCTTTAGAAATTTTGGGCCATATTGATGGGATGGCATCTTGCAGTTGATTGAGATTTGTGAGATGCACATCCAGGGCACGAAGCTCCGTTCCACCACGTCACAAAGATGCTCTATTGGGTTGAGACTGTTGGCTGGTGACTATGGGGGCCATTTTAGTACTGTGAACTCATTGTCATGTTCAAGAAACCAATTTGAAATTATTCGAGCCTTGTGACATGGTGCATTATCCTGCTGGAAGTAGCCTTCAGAGGATGGGTACATGATGGCCATAAAGGGATGGACATGGTCAGAAACAATGCTCAGGTAGGCCGTGGCATTTAAACTATGCCCAATTGGCACCAAGGGGCCTAAAGTGTGCCAAGAAAACATTCCCCACACCACCAGCCTGCACAGTGGTAACAAGGCATGATGGATCCATGTTCTCATTCTGTTTACGCCAAATTCTGACTCTACCATCTGAATGTCTCAACAGAAATTGAGACTCATCAGACCAGGCAACATTTTTCCAGTCCACTGTCCAATTTTGGTGAGCTCTTGCAAATTGTAGCCTCTTTTTCCTATTTGTAGTGGAGATGAGTGGTACCCGGTGGGGTCTTCTGCTGTTGAAGCCCATCCGCCTCAAGGTTTTGCGTGTTGTGGCTTCACAAATGCTTTGCTGCATACCTCTGTTGGAACGAGTGGTTATTTCAGTCAAAGTTGCTCTTCTATCAGCTTGAAACATTCGGCCCATTCTCCTCTGACCTCTAGCATCAACAAGGCATTTTCGCCCACAGGACTGCCACATACTGGATGTTTTTCCCTTTTCACAATATTCTTAGTAAACCCTAGAAATGGTTGTGCGTGAAAATCCCAGTAACTGAGCAGATTGTGAAATACTCAGACTGGCCTGTCTGGCCCCAACAACCATGCCACACTCAAAAAAGCTTGAATCACTTTTCTTTCCCATTCTGACATTCAGTTTGGAGTTCAGGAGATTGTCTTGACCAAACCCCTAAATGCATTGAAGCAATGAAAAGGTGTTCATTAATAATCCTTTAGGTGAGTACATTGCTTCATATTTTTCAGTGAACATACAGAGTCCTTCATGTAGGTCTTCTCCAGCGCTATCCAGATGGCCTCATCATTCAAGTTATTAAAGGGGTCCAAGTTGTACCTGCAGGAAAGGACGTGCAGGGATTGACCCCCTGCGGTGAGGGCAGTGTGTAGTCGAGTGTAAATCTACAGCTGGAGTTAGGAGCTAGCTTAGGATACCTTACTGTGCCTATGAATAGCATAGGGTCCTGAGGGATGATTGACAACTTGCTGCGCAGATCCTGAAGACCAATGGTAGTTATGTCAATGCCGTCAATCAGAATGGTTCCTGCTGCCGGTTCCACCAGCCTGAAAAGAGCCACGCCTAGAGAGGACTTCCCTACAGAAAGGAAGAAATCACAATAGTTAGGTTCCCCTCAGCCTCTTACAGCCATGTCTTGACTGCATGATGTCAACACTCTAATCCAAGTAATTGAGTCACATTCAAATCCAAAGAGGCTGTCGAATCACAGGGCTATAACATTGTAGTTATATACATCATGCAATTTTGGGTGTTCATGCAAGATTCAACGCAGACCAGCATGGTATGTTAGTGATAGTTTCCCTCAAAATTGAAATGAATACTTTTAATAAGTCTGTAATCTTGACCTTTCACCAAACTCAACCTGCATGGAAAAAAAAGTTATGAGTAAAAACTTATCAGTCAGGGTCTTACCAGAGCCAGTCCTTCCCACAATGCCCAGCTTCTCCCCAGCCCGGATGGCGAAATCGAGTCCTTTCAGGACAATGGGTGCATTTTCTCGGTACCTCATCTCATAGTCTTTGAAGTTGATGGTTCCGCCCGTCGGCCAATCCGCTGGGACTGGGGCCTCTTCTATATGCCTTGGGCCCTCAGACTTACAACCCTGTACACAATAAGCAACACCTACGTTTAGGAACGGGAAAGGAGGCGTTTCAACTTCAAAGGAGAAGGTTTCACTTTAGTGTAATGGACACTTTCAAGAAGACAAGGAAGGGTGATTAGTTAATATCTGACCGTGATGTATTCCTGCAGCCGCTCTACACAGTTGAATCTTGCCTCTACCTCCGTTGCTTGCTTCACGGTATACTGAAGCAGGCCTGTCAGCTGGACCACACGTCAACATCGATAGCACATTTGGAGATAATTTGGAGATAAATGTCTTTACAAAAGATAGACCATATTTTCTTTTCCAAAGTTACCTGTATGGTGTATGACAAGGCCAAGCCTTTCAAAGACGGGCTGATGCTCTCATTACTGCTGATCACTACAAACAGAGCCACCACCAAGGTCATGCATGCAGACGCGGCGTCCATGCAGAAGGAGAGCCAACGTGATGCACAGTGAAACATTAAATAGTGGTTGGAGTTTATGTCACTCAGTGACATGAACCTGAAATGTGATAAACGGGTTATAAACAAAACATGCTCACCCCAATGATCCAAAACCAGCATTTAAGACACAAACTGGGTTTGGACACATTGATTTGAAATATGAAACTGCTGCTATGAGTGAGTCATGAGAACCTTTTGTCTTATGTACTTTACACTTGACGGGTGTAGTACTGGGTAATAAAGGGAATGCAAGTCAAATGTAGTGCAATTTGGTCAGATAATACCAAATATGTGTTCCAGGCCGTACACTTTGGAAACATTGTTTGTTGTCCGTTTATAGACTATTTTTTACAATTTACTGAAAGCAAACAATGACATTAAGAGTAACTTAACCAGGTTATAATGTAGTTATAATGCCAATTTTAATTACATTATAATGCATTAAAATATTTTCATGCAATACAAATCTGGAAATTGTAACAATGTGATTTTTAAAAATATACATTTCTGACATTTTAAAATAGTATTTAAATTATCCCCCCTGAATGCTGCAAACATAAATATGAGGAGGCACACAGTTTGAAAGTTGAGGAACGTCGCTAACTTACCGTTTTATTAGACTGTCTCTTATGTTGTAGGCGTGGATGGTGCTGAGGCCCTCCAGGGTGGCGGAGGAGAGAGAGAAGCAGGGAGAACGACTGACGTTCTCCATCCTCTTCATCTTATGGATGCTCCACTGGGAGAAGCTGTAGTTAAATCACAAGACACGTTTAATATCCTTTTAAAAACTGTTGTAGTGCACCAAGGTGTATACTCACAAGAGAATGAGAGCGAACACAGCTCCAATGACAGCCACGGCTGCAAGCATCGCAGGGAAGACCCCCGAGATTGTGGCAACAGTGAACAACACCATAAAAGAATACTGCAAGAAAGGATCCATGTATAGGGGAAGCAAAGAGTCCACCTCATCTTGATCTTTGGCAAAGCGATTGATAATGCGGCCTGTTGGTGTTGTGTCGAAGAAACTCATGGGACTAGCAAAAATCTGAAAGAATCGACCATAAATACATTATAGTGAGTAGGTCATTTGAAGAGGATGAGGGGAGATGGCATTTCCCGTTGTACAAAACATGACAAAGATGGGTTGTTAACTTGTGATCCTTCCTATCCGTCCCATAGCAGAGATAGGACAGGTCAACTGGGTTCAACGTGACCATTAGTTGAAGTTTAGTGGTTGTCAGAGCATGAACCAGTGGCTCCGGCCACAGCGACAAAAGATATTAGCATCTAAACTTGCCACACAAGATTGTCAACTTACTGCATCTGTGCGTTGAAGTAGATGGATTTGTAATATTTACTTTTTCTCTTGGCATCTCCTTTGTCCGCATAACCTGGTCTGGGTGTTTATTTTGACCAGTCATTATTTCCTGCTCTATTTTGTGTTTCTCACCTAAGTGACCCTTTGCGGAGAAGTAAATAAGTTTTCTCTTGTCCTGCTCGCTGGATCCTGCCTTTGAGTCGGGTCTTTCCCGGATGTTCATTCGTAACAGTAAACTATATGGAAAAATCTTAACCTATTTCTTTTCAGCCATTGTGTATTCCATCAGGTAAAATGCTTATTTTTAGTGGTATATAGATGGATGAGGCAGTTCACCCAGTCAACAGTACCTTTTTGAACATGGTGTCATGGAGTTTGCAGGACGCGTTCAGGGTCACCCAAGTGAAGGAGAAACCTTTGATGATGGCAAGTCCCACAATGACAGCAAACATCACGCCATAAATAATTTGGTAGAACGCCAGGTCTGGGTTTTCTGAGATGTCACCTTGGTTTGAGGAAGTCTTATTGGATGACTAAAAGAGAAAATATATATTATTAGTGCAGATAATTTGTCACTTGGGAACAGACTCAAACACAAAAAAAGGTGAATGGTGATTGTATAAATGCAAAAAGATACACAGCAGGACCATAGCAGGAATCATAGCACAGGGTTCCTACACATTTTGGCCAATGGTTTTTGTCGGTGTAGTAACTTCGCTATCAGTCTCCCAATGATGGGAGTCGCTAGCAGTGGCACAACAATGTTGGCTTTCTCTCGTTAATGCCGCTCAGAAATATCCTACGTTCCGCCTCCATAATACTTAGATTCTGCTCTTCTGGGTCTTTGTCATAAATCATGACATGCACTTTTCCATATGTACCCAACCACAGTTAAATGTACACTTCCGCTACCAAACTTTAGTTCAGATGCTTTCACACATCCACTGCAATGCGAGTAGGAGTCGTGCTTCTATTTTGAGCATCTCAAATTATGTCTAACTCATCTTAAAGGGAACCTGAAAATTCCACTTTAGTGCTTCTAAGTGTTAATTTGGGTATCTGGCATTTCTACAGACCCAAAAGTTCTGGTAAAAAAGAACTCAGAAACGTCATGCTTGAGTGACTGAGATCGAGCTTCAGTGTAATTGTGCCGTCACAATGTAATGGGAGTCTCTTGCATGGCCTTGTTCGACCTCCCCCCCTACACTCACTGTAGATACGATATTTGCCAAAGCACTTCACTTTGTTTTTGCAAACCTCAGTGTGGTGGCATGGTTTGCTCAGCTGCAGAGGGGAGACAGCGGTGCCAGCAGAGAATTAATGAGCACAGCTGATCAACGTCTGGACTGATTATCTCCAATGTATAAACAGTGAGCGGGATTGAATATACTGGGGAGGTAGAGGCGATAAGACATAGGATTTCAGTCAGGTGTGGTGCGGACAAACATAGGAGAGATTTAGTTCTTACCCCGTCACCCTTCCCCAGCCAGAAGCTCAGCCACCAGTTATTCAAGACCACGGATCCAATCATCAGGACGATGCTCAGGAGAGTAAGGAAGCTTGCTACGTAGCCTGCAGCAGCACCGTCACACAAGACATCACATTTATGTGTGAATTGGTATTATGGCATACAAGCACGTCAATGCATACGTTTGTGTTGGGCTTTCACACCTCCAGCTGCCTTGCAGTATTGCTGGTAGATTCTCCAGGAGACTGCACCTTCTGTGGTAACCTCCTCACTGACCAGCTGATCACCACCTGGAGCTTAAGAGAAGAGAGAATTGTTGAAATAAGGTAGAATGTGGAGATATTGTGCACCTATTTGTCGTTGGGTCACAAATTGGGAGGCAAATGTAGGACAGATCTTGAGAGAAGATGTTCAACATTCTAGCCAGTACTTCTGGTTACTAAATTGACTTTTACGTTCCCAGATTGGATTTGAATACAATATATCTGACATACTTGCAGAGATTAGATATGCCGTTGCATGTTCAGATGTAACATAAGTCATCATTTAAAAGTTTTGCAGACTCACCTCTTGGTCCAGTTGTCAGTATATCATTTTCACCCACAGTATCAAATGCTGGAAGAGATCAAAGATGTAGGGATGGGAGATCAATTAAAATTACAGGGGAAATTCGAGTCATCTCTATGCTGTAGACCAGACACGGCCAAACACAATGACAGTCGAGATTGTGTATTTGTTGTCACGTCTTCTATGGTGTTAGAAAAGAACAAAGTTCAATGTTCTTTCTTCGGTCAACCAAGGTCCCTTAGTTAGCGAGATGGACAGCTGGCACAACCGTTACCTCTTCCTGGTTATTTATTAAATGACACTTGGTCCAAATTGTGTCAGAAGTAAAGCAGCATATTCTAAAACAGGCCCCCTTCTGCTCTCTAAATTGCTGCCAGCCATCAATTTCCTCAATACAATATTTTTTTTACCCTTAAGGGTGTCCGGACTAAACTATAATAATTTCCAGTGTGTTTTTTATTAATAATAAACTATGAAGTGATTTCTAGAACGATCCAATATGATCTGTTTGAGATAGTTACAAAAAAACAGGCTTTTCTGGTTGGCATACCGTGGTTCACTAACCCACTGTTGATCTGGTCAGTTGGTTCTATGTTCATCACTCGGGCAGCGCCTTGGGGAGACACTTCCACCTCACTGGGAGCCTGAATAAAAATAGATAAAGCTGAAAATACTGCTATCTTGACGAGTTGACAACTGACTTTCAAACTAAAGCAGAGGATGAATTGTAAACTGTACATTTCTGCCCCTTAAAAACCTTTAACACATTTAGTTTATAGCTTACGTGTGATCAGTGAGCTGTAAAAGAAAAAAGAAAAAAAAAGACATCCACTACATCAGAGGTCTGAATGTTTTATTACCTCGGTCTCTCCCATTTGGTAGCTGCTCAGGAGCTTAGCATAGGCTTTATCGGCTCTCATCAGGGTCTGGTGGTTTCCAGCCTCAAGCACAGTGCCATCATCCAAAAGCATAATGTTGTCACAGAACTCCAGGTACTGAGACACACACAAGGGAGGGCAGCCATGTGAATGCTCTCAGCACGGGGACCATAGTTCCCCCCCCCCCCAACGCAGTCTAAACATATCAAGGTATTTGACCTTATGTTGCGGTCTACAATTTAGGAGTGAAAAAAATGCAAATATCATTTAGAACTGCAACTCTAAAACTGAGCTATTTAGGACTCACTATCTACTAGACCTGTGATTCTTAACCATAGGGCCACTTTCAATCCCCATGGGCCGCGATTGAAATATTTTATCCAAAAACACTGAAAAGCCAATCATTGTTGAGATCACACACACACACATGTAGGGTGAGTAAAGCATGTCCAAAATGCGCCTGGCTTTTGGTGTGAACGCAGCATAACTCCAACGAAGCTGTCCAAATTAAAGAGTCATATGGAAACCAAAGATACAACACTAGAGGGAAAGCAGGTTTAAACTAAAGAAAAATGGGCTACAGATGCAGAAATGAGTCATCTCACTGACTGGCAACCAAATCTGACTTAAAGCCAGGTGTGTGGTACAAAGCAAGAAACTTTTCACCATCACGTGTTGTCATGTGAAGATGATTTGAAGAGGAACTACTGGTTCTGTGATGCCAAAATATTGACTGATCAAATGAATTCGATAAGGCCATATTATTAATTTTCTATTACTTTTTGGTAAATGCAAGTTATTTTTGTTTTAGGCCAGGCCTTTCAAATTATATTAACTGTTAGTAGTAACGAAGTGCAAGATTATATACAAATAAATGTCTTTGTGATGATCCCTGCATCAGGTTTTTGCTTGGTAAACTTTAATTTAGTCATTGAATATTCAACCTAGATTGATATCGATATCAATTGTTAATCCAAGACAGTGGCAGTGACAGACTTTAAAGTTGGGCCTTGAGGTCAAAAGGGTCAAGAACCCATGTACTAGACTATTAACTAGAGAATGAAACAGTCTACCTGGAGCTGGTGTGTAACCAGTATGATTGATTTTCCCTGGAGCTCCTGCTTAATGCATTTCTCAAAGATGTGTTTCCCCACATGGGCATCGACCGCAGAGAGTGGATCGTCAAGGAGGAAGATGTCATTATTGGAATAGACCGCTCTGGCCAGGCTGATCCTCTGCTTCTGCCCCCCTGACAAATTCAGCCCCCGCTCTCCAATCTGCCAACAAAGCAGCAGAAAGCCGATAAGACCACTGACAACATGGGATATCAAAGCTCTTTTCCCTCTCAGTAAGTTACAATACTACCACTTCCAGCTACACACATTTCTCAAATTGGGAAAGGTCAAATTGAAACAGACGTTTCAATTTACTTTTAATCGTTTAGTTTTGACTCAGACTTGAACACACCGTTTGTTTACATACTTGGAAAGTACTTTGCACAGTAGATAACTTTTTCGTATAATATAATTGTATCACTGGACATCCAATTTTATTTTCAGTTTCATGAATTAAAACTGAAATTAGAGTAGCCTACAGCAGAAAGCCCCTACCTCAGTTTGATCACCATGAGGGAGGATAGTCAGATCAGCTTTGAGGCCGCAGACATCCACAACTCTGTTGTATCTGTAGTCAGAAACAGAGTACGAATTAAGATATATCAAGAGACAGTCAGACATAGTGTATTCAAAAGGGGCATTGTGAAGATTTAAATATTTCATTCCTCTTAATTGTAAAAAATAGCTTTTGGGAAAACTTCTAATTTATGAATATATTCTTTTAAATGTATTAAGAATATTCTATCTAAAAAAACAATAGCAGCACAATCAAGGGGAGTGTCAATGCATGCCTCAAAATTCAATTTTTAACTGTTATATCAGTGTGCCTGCACACTTGATCTGCATAAGGAAAGCAAGGTTTCAAAATCTTCTTACTGTATTAGTCTGCATATAAACATAAGCAACACTGAAGAAACTTCAAACTTTATCCCAATCAGCTATTTTAGTAATAAAAGTCATATATAAAAGTAATTAAACTAAAGAACTGTAAAATCAAGTGTTTGTTGCGCCAGTGAAGTCTGCCTGGCTGAAGGCCGGCACGCAGCTAAATACTTTGCACAGCTCAGCAGACTCACTACTTGTCACAGTGGTTTCCTAAAGATGACCTCCAGCGTGATTACCTCGCCAGATAAGTGCTGACAGAGATAAGAGAAACTCTTAATTTTTTGAAGGTCTGTTTACTTATGTATGTAGTGTAAGTGATTATATACTTTGATTCGTCAAGAGGTTTTCCCATTGTGATGTTTTCTAGAACAGTCCCATGAAATATCCAGGCCTGCTGGGAAACGTAGGCAAAAGTCCCATCCGCTGTGACTGAGCCATTAAGATGGTGCATCTAAAACATAGAAATGAGAAAACAACTATGTAAAAAGCTGCATGTTACATGGCACTGTAAGATCTTCGGGCTATTGCACAAAACCAGGATATGGGATTAAGGCGGGATTTTCAAGTTATCCTGGATGAATTAAGCTTTGACTTGTTTGCACGAAAGCATGTTGCATCAGACCCAGCCAAGTAACCACGGCAATTTATTCTTTAAGATAGCCTGCTCCAGGGCATGCTAACAGCCAGGCCAAAATGAATCCTGGAGTCCAAAAAAACGTGTTAAACAGTTGAGGGCGATTGATAAAGTCGAATTCACCTGTGTTTCTTCCTGCACCATGATGCCCATTTCCCGACCACGTTTTGGATAAAGAATTACTGATATTGAGACACCTGGATTGACTTTGCGCCACCTCCAGCAAAACAGATTAAGCCGCGATGAGCCGATCACACCAGGTCAACTTCCGCTACTTTAGTTGAGTTTTTTTTTCTTTTGCACAGTACCCTGGTTTAATAAGGAGCCTTATTTGTATGCAACCATTATAACAACCGATAAAACAGTCATTCATTGTCAAAAACAATTTAAAAAAAAGAATGACCAACCTGTTCCAAAATGCCAGATATCAGTGATGTCTTTCCACTCCCCACGTTACCACAGATGCCAAGCAGCTTGCCCTTAAGGAAATAAGAACTGTTGGGTTTAACTCTTTCTACATTGCTTCATTAATCTCCACCAGAGAAAAAAAAAAAAAAAACACCTTGGGCAGTGTGAAGGAAATGTTTCTCAAGGTTGGCAGAGTATCTGTCCTCCCATCCTGGGGCATCTCCCCATTATCTGTGATGGTTGGGGAGTCTGGCAGGTTGACGGGTTTATTCCAGCAAAGTGTAGCATTTTCCATCACAATGGCTGAGTCTGTGCCACTGCGCTGGATCAGGTAAGGCTCTGGATTCTGGATCAGCATTATTTTCTGAAATATATGCATTGCATTGATAAACAATACGCTCATCGGGCTCATCAACAGAGCCCGGGCCCCCCCTGACTGACTCGGACTCCCATGCTCATTCATCACTGTGTCACTTTCACTTGTCACCCGTCACTTTGTTTAGCTGGTGCAGTTTATCCTTATTTTTATTCCTAATTTTATCTTATCTCCTCTAACTTACTAACCCATAGCTCTAGTTTTTAGCGTACTAACCCATAGCTTATATTTTATATTTTATTATACTTTTATTTTATTTTTATCTTATTTGCACTATGTCGTCTATTGTACTGTCTTCATGCACCTTCCGCCAAGATAATTTCCATGTATGTACAACATATTATGGCAATAAACGTTTCCTGATTCCTGATTGTGATTTATAAAATAATTTAAGGGGGAATCGTTTCCAAAAAGCTCAAAACTGGCAATCAAGTTGTAGTGATTTCCAAAAACGGAAAAACAAGCGGGAACCCAACAGAAGTATTAAATATTAGTTTGCACTGCAGGTTGTCATTAATGTTAAAACTTTGTACAGACTGGTTATTTAAAATTAAAGATAAAAAGATGTTAGGCTGCAGATCATGAGCTTTGGTGGGGAGGCCATATTTACAGATCATAATGTACCACCATTACAAGGCACCAGTTGGAAGTTCTAAAGGTTGGATGACATCACAGCAAATGTTGGATCGTAGTGACGTCACTGCCAAAAGAGCGGAGCCGGACAACAACAGTAAATGTTTACCCTCAGTCGGCTTATTGAAACATTAGCATCAGACTTTAGCTTCACAGACAAGGGCATCAGAGCCAGGCCGAACGTCATGGAGTTGAAGATGGCGACGGTGGTGAAGGCCTGTTCATAAAAAAGAATGACGGTCACACTGTAGAACCCTGGTGTTTTTTAGTACTCGATGAAGCGTGTAGATCACACATTGGGCATGATGGCAAGGTGTGCTGCACTGCTGCAGTACTCACATCAGCTATGTTGAGCTTGAAGCCCAACAAAGTGTGTACAATAAAGGTGAGAATGGTGGCGATGATGGGGGCGATGCTTGTGAGACTGGAATTGGCGTTTTGGATAAAAATGAGAGTCTGCAGTTTTTTTTTCTCATTTTTCCGGAACCCTATAAGCCAGACAGCATCACGTTTGTCAATTAAGGGCACACACTATTCTCTTTCACTCTCTAACTGTGTACCTGCGATCTTCTCTTCAAAGGAATCTTCCCAGGCGTACATCTTAATGAGTTTGATGCTTTTTAGAATCTCCTCCATCGTCTCAATACGGCGGTTTTTAATCAATGCCTTTTCACCTGAGTGTTTGTTCATGACCGTTCCAATAAACATCTGAAAGCAGAACAAAACAGGCTTTGTGTCAATTAGAAACGAGCTGCAAAACAGCTAAACTACCTTAGTGCTGTCCATGAATCCTGAATTACTTTTAAGTTGCTTTGGCCTAAACAAAAGAAAGGTAGGTGTGTGTATAACTTTGAATTATTGCAGATAACACGGGCAGATAAAATCCAGCGTTCTGAGTCACAGGGGGTGCATTAATGTACAATTGCTGTTCATTGACCAGAGCGTTCCATATCACTGCGCACTCAAAGTAACACATTTTAGCTCTGTGCAGGGTTCATACACATTTTGGATTTCCATGACCAAAATGTTTTTGAAATCTGTTTAAATATTTTCTCTTATGTATACAATGAGAATTACAAAAAGATGTACAAAGTGTTTCCCCTACATTCAATTAGGGCCCCAAGAAAGTATGTTTTTAATGTTTTACAATGATCCACTATGGATGAGTATCGTTAAGCGGTTTCCTGATACCAGTGCTAAAACGACTTTACCACTGGCTTAGAGTGCCTGAACCAACACTTGAAGCTCCTTGTGGGTCTAGATGTATCGACGTCATGATTGCAGCAGGTGACACACAGAAGAGCTGCATGAGGCACGTGAGCTTATCGTTTATCTACCGTGTGACAGAATATTAATTGTATATCAAGTTGACGCTTTGCTGCGTAAAATAAAGACCAAACGATCTCCTGTCATTCGCGCAAGAAAATAAAGTCACGTGTCTGCAGCTCAATGACAACACCGAAGGAACAACGTCACACCCCCGGTTTAAGACTTCAAACTGCCGGCAGCAGATGGGCAGCGCGTCGGAAAATGCTGGTGTCTCGTACGGAGTTTGTGGCCGAAGAGACTTGCTGGTCGGCATGTAGCCTCGCCAGCAGTCGCCCTCTGATGGGGTTCCAGTAGTAGCTTCGCTATCAGCGGTGCACTGATGTCGGCTTCCGTTAGCATGGCTCGTTAATGGCGCTCTCCCATGTTTGAAATATCTAACCGTCCTGCCTCCGCTTACATTCTGCTCGTCCCGGGTCTTTGTCGTAACTTGCACTTTTCCATATGTACCGTTAGCTAACCACGGTTAAATCTACACGTCCCTGCCCAGTGGATGATTCCTGAGCTACTGTTTTTATGGCCATCAAACTTTTAACTTAGGTTGCGTTCACAAAACCACTGTGAACTAAACTCAGCAAAAAAAGAAACGTCCCTTTTTCAGGACTGTGTATTTCAACAATGTTTTAAAAACTCAAATAAACTTTACAGCTCTTCATTGTAAAGAGTTTAAACAATGTTTCATGCACGTTCAATTAACCATTATCAATTAATTAATATGCACCTGTGGAATGTCGTTAAGACCCTAACAGCTTACATTGAGTAGGAATTTAAGGTCAGTTCTAAAAGCACAGGACACTAAAGAGACTTGTCTACAGACTGAAAAACACCCAAAGAAAGATGCCCAGGGTCCCTGCTCATCTGCATGAACGTGCATTAGGCATGCTGCAAGGATGCATGAGGAGTGCGGATGTGGCCAGGGCAATAAATTGCTATGTCCGCACTGTGAGACACCTAAGACCGCGCTACAGGGAGACGGGAAGGACAGCTGATCATCCTCGCAGTGGAAGACCATGTGTAACACCTGCACAGGATCGGTAAAGTCGAATATCCCACTTGCGTGACAGGTACAGGATGGCCACAACAACTGCCCGAGTCACACCAGGAACACACAATCACATCAGTGCTCAGACTGTCCGCAATAGGCTGAGAGGCTGGACTGAGGGCTTGTAGGCAGGTCATCACCAGCAACAACGTTGCCTACGGACACAAACCCACCTTCGCTGGACCAGACAGGAGTGGCAAAAAGTGCTCTTCACTGATGAGTCATGGTTTTGTCTCACCAGGAGTGATGTACCCTGGAGCGGGATCGATTTGGAGGTGGGGGGGCCCGTCATGGTCAGGGGCGGTATATCACATCACCATCGTACTGAGCTTGTTATCATTGCAGGCAATCTCAATGCCTTGCGGTACAGAGAAGACATCATCCTCCCTCATGTGGTACCCTTTATGCATGCTCATCCGGACATAATCCTCCAGCAGGACAATGCCGCCAGCCATACTGACCTTCTGTGCGTGAGTTTCTGCATGACAGCAATGTCGGTGTTCTGCCATGGCCAGCAAAGAGCCTGGATCTCAATCCCATTGAGCATGTCTGGGACCTGTTGGATCGCAGGGTGAGGGCTAGGGCCAATCTGGTCCAGTCCATGAGGAAGAGATGCACTGCAGTACTTCAAGCAGCTGGTGGCCAAACCAGATACTGACTGGAACGTTTGATTTTGAGCCTCCCTTCATTCAGGGACACATTCTATTTCTGTTAGTCACATGTCTGTGAAACATTTTTAGTTTATGTCTTGTGGTGTTGACTTTTAGTGTTCATACAAATACACACATTAAGTCTACTGAAAGTAAAAACAGTTTAAAGTCACAGGACGTTTCTTTTTTTGCTGAGTATATTTGCACTGCGAGTATGAGAGTACTGCTCATATTTTAAGCTTCTCTTTGAAACTTATCTTAAATGAACCACGAGAAAATAATAACTAATTTCCATGACCGTACGAACCCTCAAACGATCGTATGAGGCAATGAGAGATTTTGCAACCGGACAATTAAGGTCATGAGCATAATTTTGCTGGTAACCGTATTATAAAAGCAAAAAGGTACTTGGATGATAAAGTACAGCCTCTCGTACCTTATTGCTTTAGTATCTTATTGCTATGTGGCTCAAGTAAATCTAAAACCATTGATCTCCCAGTGCTTGTGAAAATGTGTGTAATTGATAACCGAGCAGTTTCTGACATACAGACCTGTAATGGGATGACAATGATGTTGATGCAGACTCCAGCCAGTGCGGTGTAGCCCAGGACGTAGCAGGAATAGACGGCACACGCAACTATGAGCACTGGGGTGCACAGGATGAAGCTCCCAAACCCTGCGGCCTCGAATAAATTGTGGCCGTCAGTGGTCAAAACATCAATCATCTGAATGAGAGAAGAGGACTGACATTTACAAAGTCTGCTTTACTGAAGTTCCTTCAACTAATGGTGATAGTTGAACACAATTACACAAGATGTTAACCAACAACAATGAACAACTGGTTGTTCATTAAAATCGTAAATCGGGATTAAATAAACTCATGCAAGAAAGAACAAAAAGTCACGAGGGGCGATTCCAGGGGACTGAGAGTTGAGTCAAGTCAATTCAGCTGGTTAAATCTTGATGGAAGACAAGCGGCTGGTTTCCTCATTAACATTTACCAACTGTTTAAGTATTTGTTTCATGCACCCAATAGCTTTTTTTAATGGTTTGACACAGATTTAGGGCTGCAACAACAAATCAATGAAATCAATTTTAAAAAGCTTTCAGTGTTGCAACAAATTTCATTAGCGTTTCGTTGTTGCGATTACTAAGCTACTCAATGGTTTGCAGAGATGCGGCGCAGAAATAAAGAGCCGAGCCAACGTAGAGCAAAAAGCAGCCAGCAGCGGCAACAGTTGTTGTGAGTCACATGACCCAGGCAGAGACGTCTGTTAGAGTCAAGTCGTCCATTGAATAAACTAAAAGATGCACCACGTTGTCCCGTTTTGACGTGATGAACATAGGGACTCTAGCAGTTGTGCTGCTGCTTACTCATCATCCAGCTGATCAAGCCAGTGTTCACTCGCTAAAAACAGTAAAGCAGTTAGCAAGACTAAAGAAATGTTTTTATTTACTTATTTTTTATCATTAAAATTTCCAT
The DNA here is from genome assembly GCF_949316345.1 of Pungitius pungitius. Classification (NCBI taxonomy): domain Eukaryota; kingdom Metazoa; phylum Chordata; class Actinopteri; order Perciformes; family Gasterosteidae; genus Pungitius; species Pungitius pungitius. Next base: position 7,227,691 of record NC_084903.1, read on the forward strand.
CTGTTGTATTGTATTCATTTCGTGCTTTGTCCCATTTGGTTGACAATTTGTTACACTTTTTAATGCCGTAGGCTAGTGTGCATATACGGTAGTTTAGTTTATGACTAAAATGGAAACACTGATCCATTAAACCAACGCGGCTAACTAAGAAGCCTCGAATGCATTCATTTACAAGAGCCATTTTAAAGTCATCTTAAAATTCAGGTATATTGGGACATCAGGTAATTTGGGACAGCATAAGGAAAAACCATTTTACTTCTGCCTTGAAAAGGCTATGGTAAAGTTAGGTGTGCTAATACATTGCTTGGGGAAGCTGGTCAGCGTGTCCAGAGTGGAGACAGAGTAACATTAATAGTTAAACACTAGAGCTTATGTATGTTAGTTGGAAGCTACTCTCTGGCTCACTCAGATTTCCTCACACAGCGTTAGATGGGTGTTTAGAAAAATACACATTTGTCCCCTTTCCAGGGAAGTTTGTCACATTAAAGGTGATCGTTATTTCAGTTACTGTAAGAAAATGGACTGGTCTGGCCATATTGTACCATGTCAATCATCGTTGTGTAAATATTTGAAAAAGATTTTGGTTGCCCTAATGCCTTGTGTATGTATGTATGTATGTATATGATCCACACATTTTGTTCTAATACAGTACACAGATTTGACATACACTTATGAAGTTTGATGCTTCCTTTCTGTACATCTTACACCATTATTTTTAAGATTTTGTGTAATTACGGATTCTTACGCCCTGAATTTTAGGTTCCTGGAGTACAAGGCAAGACGACACACAGATGTCACGCAGCCATCCATTGCATCTTTTGCCCAGAAAGAACAGGTTACAGTCTGCATTGTTGTGGGTCCGTTGTGGGCCCGTGTACCTTATCATCGTCCCTTTTACCGTAAAAACCATACCAACAACTTTACTCAGTTTATTCTTTTTGTGGTTTTTCCCCATAAAATGAAAATACGAAGCATAGCCGCTAACCAGGAAGTATGTAGATTTTCAAAGTTCATTCACGTATATAAATAAATTATCCTGGTCCTGTTAGCAGCAGTAGTAGTTGACTACACTCGCTGCTCTTGGCTCTGATATTTATTGTCCACGCATTGTGTTGCTTCAGTGAGCAGAGCAGAGACAGTTTATGGAGATCGCAGAGTGAACGTTTTCACATCTCCACCGGTATGTGGCAGAATACGTGTATACAAACCATAGATTTAATTATATTGAACTGTCCATGTTATTTGTCTAAGTTACATATGTCGAACTTGCGGCCCGCCGCTGGTGTCCGGCTGCCCGTCCAGAGTCGGACCACAAGTGCCCCCAGTCAGCAGTTCGCGTCCAGTCAGTGGCCCGCGTTCGCTTGAAGTCAGCAGTATCTGGCCCGAAACTGAAATGAGTTTGACACCCTTGATCTAGATGATGAGCACTTGTGGGAGGACATGGATTCAGTGAAGACACAGAATTACCCTGTTCAACGGTTTTCCCATTTTGCCCACTCTCTGCAGTTAGCTATGTTTAACACAAAGACTATTCAAGCAGCAAACACCACTCGTTTGAACAGGTCAAACAATTACGGGCCTCACAGCTCTGGGCCACAAAACCCTGAACGAAATGTTCAGCAAGGACTATGAGGATGACATTTTTAGTGCTCGCGAGTGGAACCACCTGAAGGAACTTGGTGCAGTTCTTGCACTATTCTCCGAGGCAACAGACTTGACAGAAGGAGAGAAATCAGTTACGATTAGCATGGTAGTTCCAACTGTCCTGGACTTTGTGGGATGTGGGGTTCTCTGTGTGTGTCTTCTTGTATTTACTTTTTAGCTTGTAGAATAGATGTCCGCTTGTAGGACAGATGGCGTGACCGGATCGGTCCTTATAAGGCAGACAATGTGAATGGTGGAAAAGAGAGCACAGGAAAAATGAAGATAAAATTGTATCTGAGATAACACACCTGCGACCGAAGGGAGAGCCAGTTTGAACCCATTTTCAGGGCAAGGCCGAAGGCTGCAGGAGAGAGTACCAGACACTCATTGTTCGGGGAAGGCGTTTGTTACAGAAGGATGAACTGGGTTGAACCAACGTTCAAGGGCACCAGAGGGATTAAAACAGGTCAGTGTCAGAAGGCAGGCGGACTTTGGAAGGGATTTGCTTGCGATGCATTTCGATGTATTTCATTGTCTCCAGATATATCTGCGGAGAATTGCTCATGTACAACTTTTTCTCTTCTAAATAAATGTTAAACTTTTTAACTAATTTCCTGCAGTGGATTCTTCTATCAACCAACTCGGGTGGATAAGGAATATCCTAACAACTTGAATACACACTTCAAGATGGAAGAGGCCGAATGCACCGTTTTAACCACAATGTGTACTTTGTGGCTATCATGATCCACAGTTTGGCCTAAGCTGGGTGGATCTGGACGTAACAAATGAGGGAAATGCAATATCAGTGAAGAAGTTGATGAGATGAGCTGAAGGACACTGACAGGTTGGTATTATCCAGGGAAAGAAAAAAAAGTCCTTGCATAGTCAAAGTCTAATTATGGTTTAATTGCATCCATTTTATTTGTCAGAATAATTTTGCAAAACTCAGTTTACTGAACTGCCTATTCTTTTGATTGCCATACATTTACTGCTCCAAGTACTTAAGTATTTAAAAAAGTAGCCCAACATTAACATTTACTACAATAGCACTGTGATGTCAAACCTCAAGAAATAACAGTTCATAGAATCATGCACCTCTTCAAATCTAATCCTGTCATTGTGTATTGTTGTGTTTTTAAAGCCACATTGTTGTCAGGGGTGAAGAACATGGTCGACAGTGAAGGAGCTGCAACTGACTCTGGGGCCACGAATGTGGAACCATCCAGTGATTTGCCACCAGTCAAATGCCCACGCCTTCGGTCAAGACTCACAAAAAGCACAACTCAGCCCAAGATTCAAGCGTTATAACTAGGGTTGCAAAATTCCGGATATATTCAAAGTTGAAAACTTTCTACGAGAATAAACTGGAAACTCTGGGGTAATTTAACCATTTACCTTGTCATAAGCAGACATGCATGTAAACATTTAATACATTTCATTTGACTTGATATTTTGTGAGTAGAACTCTTTCATCGAACAACAAAAACGTTATTTTTGTATCATTTCTCTAAATGTTTTTGTCCTGGACCTGAATTTCACAGACTTCGACGAGAACTGCGATGACTGCCGCTGCCAGCGGTACATAGTGCTGGCCGTCGGCCCGTTTCAAAGCTCGTTTCAAAGGTCATACCATTCCATGTCGAGGGAACTGTCCCGTGGAGAGACAGTGTGCTCAAGCGAAACCAAGCGGGTCTTTTAAGTGCCACACGCACGTAATCATTGAGCAAACATCCTTATATTAGTTCATATTTAGTATACCAGTGTGTCGTATAACAATAAGTTATCAGCTCTGTGCATATACTTTGCATGTGTCTCCTGTGGCGCAAAACGCTGGCAACGCGTTCGGTGAGAACCCGTCACTACGCTAATAATCTTAGCTGCGTTGGTTACTCCCACGTCAGCCATATCGTCTGCTGTTTCTGGTTTGGTGTATGATGTCATCATTTTTTAAACTGCTTGCACAACATTTTTACTGTATTAGATGGATGGTAAATCATTCATTAGTGTTAAAGATTGTTAAGGTGAACGAACACAAATCTTTATTTGTTTTCTGTGGATGGTTCGCATGTTATTATAAGTGCGTTATGCAGTGTGGGACTCTATCTCGCCCTGCCTCAGTCTTGTCTCGGTCTCGACCCCTGAAAGTCTTGGTACACTGGCCTTGGTGGTCATGACTACAACACTGCACTACAATGATGTAATACTTTAATGAATAAGCGTCAAGTGAATGTGGGGGATGAGAGTTTGTGTGTAGTATAGAAAACAATTTCTGACGTTAGAATCTTAAATTATGATTTGTATTTCTTCATAAATTATTATGATTTAAGGAGCAACCTGTACTTTCTGAAGTATTTTTGCAATGTGAATTTGCAGTTCAATTTTAGAATAAAAGGTTGGAATTTTTTTTTTTTTATCAGATTCATTAAAAAAATAATCGACCAGTTAATTGATTATCAAAATAACCATTAGTTGCAGCCCTACATGGCCATCAAACATGTTTGTAATAGATTAGACAAACTCTTTGATTGACATAGTCAGATTGTGCCATGTTTATCGCATGCATTAGAATAAAAGTCATTGTACGTTTCAAGTAGTCTGATCAACATTTCAGGAGAGTTGACAAAGACGATTTTCAAAATGAGGTGAACTGGACAGGTATATCTTTGCGCTACTTTCTACAGTTCATCCAGAGTAAAAGGTCTCAAAAACGATGGGTTATGCGAATACGGTGTATGAGATCGCACCCTACCTGTCCCGTTGACTTGCTGCTGTGACCCCTCAGGGAGATGACTTTTTGAAAGGCCAACAGAGAGTAGGCTCCCTTCAGCCGGACTGCAGTGCGCAGGTTCACCGCCCACAACAAGGAGATCAGGAAGCCCTTGGTGAACTCTGAGGCAAACAGAGCGAAGGACAGACCCACACCGTATAATACTGTGGACTTCTCTGGGTGCTCGGTATATTTCAGAATCTCATGAACCACAACAGCCTGAAAGGACAGAGCAATTTGTATCACACAATCATAGCTTGCAACATTAAAAAACTTGTGATGTCACCAAAACAGCCTTATCCAGTTATTTTAATAGTGGAGCATTTTAAAAAGGAATTGAATACTTCTTCATACACATTTAGACTGAATGTGATATCAGGAAAAAGCTCCTCCAATAGAGGATGCACTGGTAATGATCTACAACTTCAAATGTAATTACCGGGCCCAGAAACACTGCTACCATGACAAGGATGCCAATAAGGGTGGACAGAATCAGCCTGGTTCTTTGAAATCGAAGCATAACTCGCACCACAGAGGCCATCTCCAGGCCCACCCTTGCCACCTCTTCCCCCCAGAGTCTGTTGAGTCTGTGCACAACACAAATCAGCCATATCAAATTATTACTCCGGTAAACCAGGTACTAAACACTCACAGGTTCACATTAATCATGTCCTAGCATGAATCCATTTTAAGGTAAGAATTTCAGAATAGCCTTAGGTTATGAGTCTATAAATATAAGCAACTATCTATGGATACACTGTCCTGTATTTATTGCATCAAATGGCAGTACAGAAATGTTGGGTGTGGCCATGAGTCAGCGAGTGTGTTAAGACCTTTCTCCGCTGGAGCCTGAAGCATCAAAAGTAGACAGTTTGAGAGAGCTTGGGTCCAGCCTTTTCTTGAACAAGCCCCACATCGTGGGGATCATCCAGGAAAAGGTTGCAAAGGACAGGAAACCGGCTCGGTCCAGAGGGTGGGGCCTAGACATGGAAACATCACCCAATACGTATGGTTGATGTGTAAAGTATCTGTTAACACCGGTCAGTTATTCATTGAGTGAACTACAACACAATCAAAAGAGAACAAACAATGTCATCAAACTACACTGACTGAGATGAGGACCAGCGGATGGGTCTGAGGGTCCGAAGGCTCTGGCTGTATCTTTCAAACTGTGTCGGAAGGGATGTTTCTTTGTGGTTCAAATAGATTTGTTCTGAACCGGAGGCCACTGCTCCTGAAACTGAGGCCACTGCTCCTGAACCTCTTTGGAAAACATCTTCGGACTGTAGAGTGGTAACAGGCGGAGTGAAAGTATCAGATATGAAGACAAAGTGGGACAGAGTAAGACAGATTGTGAGGAGGAGGCGGCGACAAGAGGAGATCCTTTGGTTAATTCTTCAGCAAAAGAGGTCCTCAAAAAAACATGAAAAGCCTTGATGGTTCTGGTAGAACCGGTTTGTTCTTTACTTACAAAAGAGACTTCTTGACTGTTGTTCCACGCCACGTATTTTCTCATTTTCTCCTGTACCAAGAAAGCAAACATGCAGAGTCACAATGTTATTCGCCAACAAGACCTTTGAGGAAAGAATACTGAAGCCTGACAATCAAATGCATTCCACAGCATCAACATGGAGGGTGTAACATTTTTCTCATGGTGCAATGTAACAGTTTATGGACAATACTGCTATAAGAGTTCATAAAGCTTAATTACTAATTTCAACAAAATCACTAATAGTTCAAATGTATTAGAACCATGATAAAAGCACTACAACTGTTCTCAAAATACTTCACCCGCATTGCACTAACGGTTATAAGTTCCATTAAAAATCCACAAAGTAACAGTGTCATGAATCCCAAAAGGCTCAGAATATCAAACACACAGAGCACTGAGTTTTAGCCTCAAGGCCCACGGGGTGAATCCGCCACGCCATTCTTGTGGCCCGCGAGAGCTTTAGATGCACATGATCGTCTCAAACCGGGGAGCGTTGGGAGCGTGCGCCGGTAACGCTGGATCGACTACATGTTCCGTGACGATGTATCCGTGAGCAAGACACCCGTTAACTTCTACCTGCTCCTTGCGGCAGCACACCAACTCTATCGGAAGGGTTAAATCGTGGGGATAATAATGCATACTTTATTATTCGTTATATTCTAGTTTAAAGCACCCAAACTACATCTCCCACAATGCACTCCAATAATGTCAATACAACAATTGACTTCTCGCCGCCGGAACGCGGTGCTTAAACTTCAGCGTTTCAGAGCAGTCTTTCCAACGAGCGCAGATAAAAACATTTCAATTCCAAAATGTCCAAGAAGAGATCAGTTCACCCTGAAGTAGAACGATTTAATGAAAGCTGGAATGGCGAAGATATGTTGGTACAAACCGGTGTGCATTTTGTGTTGCGAGGCCGTCTTAGTGGTGATGGAGTACAATTTACGTTGGCACGTTGACACCAAAGACGAAGCTACATATGCCCTTCAAGAAAAACAAAACTGTCCAAGAATTTGAAAACGACAGACTACAAAAGCGGCAGGAAATGTTAGCTATAGCAAATGTGATTAAGCAATGAAAGCTACGTTAATGCGAACTGTATTATGGCTGAATAACAATAAGTCCCGTAATTACCGTACAGAAGTAACGTTAAGTCAGCTAATCAGAAGCAGTCAAATCGCTCTTCACATGTAAAGCAAAGGAAACCCTCCGCCTGAAATTTGTAGTTTGTTATGCCTTGTGACACAACCGAAGAGCTTGGTGGGGACGCAAACTAGTTGGCGTAGAAGTCCGACAAGATCAGATCATTCAAGCGCAATCCTCACCTGTGTGAGTCCAACCTCCCTCTCTGCCGTTTGTCAGAGCAACTCGGCCTCCTCGCGCTCCGACTGCCGCTTAATTATCAAGTTTGATTGGCGCACCTTGACACCCTTTTCCAATCCTTTCGCAGCCAAACAGTGCGCCACCTTACCTTCAGGTGTAGTGATTGCAGCTTCACCCCGATAGTGGCCCTTGTACTGCTGTACTGCCGGTGTGCTGGCCACGTTACGTATCAGTGCGAACAGTTGTTTTCAATAATGAATCTCAACGAGATCAAGCAGAAACGACGCATCACTAATGAGCACCTCCGCGCGGAGGCAGATTTCTACAGTACAAAACCCTAAGCCAGACCTTCACCGACCAGATGAAACAAATATGTGAGCATTTAACACAGGATACCATTTAATACATTTTAAATATGGATAAATGAGTGTAATATGATATCTCAGGTGAGGAGGGATCTGCAAGGTGTCATCAGGATATCAACTTCACCCAAATCTATATATAGTTATGAACTGAGATAAAGTAAAAGGGGAAAACTAAAAAAAAATCTAATTAAAAAAAAACGTATAATGTTTATGTTATTTTTCCACGCACGGCAGTTCCACACTGACATTAATGCAAAAACCACCAATTGTTCAACAGAAAACAACCTACAGTAAATCCAACAGGTGGCATTTTACCGTGTTTGTCCTATGCTACTAAACCAACCCTCCATACAAGCAAGTATTTATAATCAAAGAGGAGTTTTTACAACCTAAAGCATGAAGGTCTATTCAAACTTTAAAAGTCATCTTATGACTGGACCCAATTAAGCTTTTGTGGTGCAGGATTCTCAGCCTTTAGTGCTTGTAAATAAGCCAAACTTGAAATAAACTCTAAAACATCAGGTGCTATCTTATACGCCTGCAAAAGGAACAAAAGGTGACATTTCAAAGGGCACACAATCTTCGAGATGGGTGATGAAAGCTATGCCACAGAGGTAAAAGATACATTTGAAAAGTGCAGAGGTGTCAAGTAACGAAGTACAAATACTTCGTTACTGTACTCAAGTAGACATTTTGGCTATTGTTGTGTTCAAATAATGAAGAAACATCAGACGGACGGGAGACATCTTGGGGTGAACAGTTAAAATTTATTATAAAAGTATTTAATAATGAAAGGGTACTAAAAAGGACATCTCAGCTGAGGAGCCGCTGGTCTCCGCAACCAACAGGCCACAGGACAGTCTCTCGACCATCCCTAGACCATGGCCCTTTCTCAATACCTAAGACGGCGAGAACGGACTCGCGTTCCCGCGAGAATAGACTCGGGAGACAGACTCGGGAGTCCTGACTCGCAGGTTCGGGAGAACGGAGAACAGACATTTCCGTAATTGGAACAGCAGCTGACTTGATGACGTCACCACGTCAGCTGGTCTTGCTAATACGTTTTAATTTAGTTTTTGACTTAAATATTTTACTATTAAGTAGTTTTTTTAGCTGCTGCATATGTACTGTATCAACGAGACAGCTGGCTCATGCTTACGAAAATCGGGACTTTTGAACCCGGATTATATTATTATTTATATTATTATTTAGCCGGCATCCCTGAAAAAAAAGATTTTTTGGGATCTTCATTAATGTGAAAATGGCCCAGTCTGAAGAAGGGATCACTGCCCCCTTTTCAGACACAGTCTACCTGAATGCAGTTGCCTTGGATCCAGCCTTTTGTCTGCTGTGGATTGAGTCCCATGTGCTGGTCCACCGTGACATCAAGGCAGAGGTGGAGTTAAAGGGAAATATTATTGTTGTGTTTTCTGTGGTGTTTTGTAATTTGTGAAGTTTTGTTATTTCTTATTTACATGTGTGATCAAATGTTTACCTGCCAGAGCTATACATATAAAGGCCAGTAACACTTATTGAGAATCTTTGAGGTGTAGCAGCGCAATAGTGTAGTGCCCCTTTAACCTTCCTCTGGTGTTCGGGTCGGCACCGACCCGTTTCCAAGTTTTAAATGCATTAAAAAACACGTAAATTAGTTTATTGCGTCAAGGCTTTTTGACTTTGTCAAGAACCTCTATATCAACAAAATAAAACAAAAAAAAATGTTTTCATTAAATTATAAAATGCTCTGGTTGAAATTATGACCTTTGTGTTGTTCGGGTCGGTTTCGACCCGGTTATAAAAGTCAGATTATAAAGCAATAATAAGAACCAAAACATAAATCATAAGTGAACTGTCAGCCAAAACACTGACAGACAGCTCCTCTCCCAATCATGTGAGCTTTAGAGCTATTTATGCCATTGTCACTAAAAAGAGTCATCATTGCTATGACAAACCTGGAAGGAAAAAAAGTCCAGGGCGACATGTGGAAAGACATTGATGAGGAATACCTGGATGCCTGTATTGGTGTTCTTCTTCTTGCTGGAGTGTACAGATCCTGCAATGAGGCCACTGATAGTCTTTGGGACGCATCGACAGGCAGAAATATTTTCCGTGCAACAATGTCACTTCAGACCTTTCGCATGATATCAAGAGTCCTCAGATTTGACAACAGAGATACCAGAGCAAGATCTGACAAGCTTGCCCCCATCAGGGATGTCTGGGAGAGATGGACGCAGCTCCTTCCACTGATGTTCAACCCAGGGGCAGAGGTGACAGTGGATGAACGTCTTGTCCCTTTCCGAGGAAAATGCCCCTTCCGGCTATACATACCCAGTAAGCCAGGGAAGTACGGCATAAAAATCTGGGCAGCCTGCGATGCAAAAACCAGCTATGCCTGGAATCTGCGAGTGGCATCCCCGAGAAGAACCAAGGAAAACGTGTGGTCCTCGATATGACTGCTGGACTGCAGGGTCACAATATCACTTGTGACAATTTTTTTACCAGCTATGACCTTGGACAAGAACTTCTCAGGAGGAAACTTACCATGGTGGGCACAGTGAAGAAAAATAAACCTGAGCTACCTGCTGAAATCTTGCAGGTGAAGGACAGGGCTCCACTTTCCTCAAAGTTTGCTTTTACAGACACCACCACTGTTGTCTCATATTGTCCAAAAAGAAAACGTAATGTGATACTTATGTCGACTCTTCACAAAGATGCAGCTGTGTCATCAGGAAGTGACAAAAAGTCCACAATCATCCTCGACTATAACAAAAACAAAGGAGGAGTGGCCAACCTGGACAAGCTGACTGCCACCTACACTTGCCAGCGAATGACCAGGAGATGGCCAATGGTTGTGTTTTACAACATCCTTGATGTGTCTGCATGTAACGCATTTGTGTTGTGGACCCACATCCACCATTTTTGCCACACATGCATCTAAACACACACACATACACATGCATGTTCTTGCACACAGAGACTTTTACTCTGATTTGGTATTTTGGTTTGATTTGCTGGATTGGTTGTTTGTTTGACCTTGCAAATCTATATTTTGTGTTATGACCTGTTCTGCTTTTCTTTTTGTGTTTATATTAAGGTTCTATTGCTGAAAAAAATACTTTTTTGCCTTTTTCTTCAAGTAAATATATATGGGTCGAAACTGACCCGTAACACCATAGATGTTACTATAGTTAATAATATTAAAATTAAAAAATAAATAAAACAAATTTATTTAAGACATGTGTTCTAATAGTGCTTAGTAATAGTCAGGTAACACAAGAACCTTTTATTTATTTATATGATTCTGTTGAGGTTCATTTTACCATTTTTTTTTTATTGAAATCGAGGGGTATACTGACAAAAAAAGGCCCAGAGGCCCACACCAAAATTAATAAAACCAATGTTTTCATGGATATGGAAGCCTAACAAGGTAACCAAGAGATGAGAAACAAATTGGATGATAGCTAATTGTTTTTAGTGTATTTTACAGCTGATTTAAGACACGGGTCAAAACCGACCCGTTAACATAAGAGATGGTAACAGAAAGCGAACACAAGAGGAAGGTTAAGAGATGACTGTGCTGTGAGGACATGTGACCGGTGTTTACCAGGTGAAAAGGAAGCGTGAGATCCACTTAGTTGTAATCCTACATTGGAATGCAAGAAGCTTGATCTCGAATGGGCAGGATTTTAAGCAATTTGTTGGGAGTAGAAGAGAAAAACCAGATGTAATATGTGTGCAGGAATCCTGGTTAAAGCCAAATTTGGAGTTTATAATATATGGATACATATCAGTTAGACAAGACAGGGAAAATGGTGGTGGAGAGGGATGTATTACATTTATAAGGCATGGGATTCCGTATAGGGTGTTAGATATAGGTAAGGAGCAAGTATATGTAGTAGTAGAAACGTGGGAGGAAAGGAAAAAAATTGTAATTATAAATTATTACAATCCAGGTAGGAAATTAGACTTAATCAAATTAGAGGAAATAGAGGGACAAGATAACAATAATATTGTATGGTGTGGGGATTTCAGTGCACATAATACATTGTGGGGTAGTGAGAAAATGGATAGTAATCGAATAACTATTGGATCCAGTAATGTGTGAAGTTAATATGGCAGCCCAGGTAAAAATTTACTTTAGTGTATTAGAAATATGAGTGAAGTACATGAATTATAAAACAAGTATGCTTCCACTTGTTGTGCTTTATTTAAAGAGTATTTAATATGTACTTTTTTAAAGTATACTTCAAAAAAGATGTAATTAAGTTCATCTTAATAGTCCAAACAGGAAGTATACTAATTTAAAAGTAATCAAATTATTTTTTAAATGTACTTTTTGAAAGTGTACTTTGTTGTTAATGTATTTTAAATTGTATAGAAGTTTATTATTTTTTAAGTGTATTAAATTGGACATACTTAGAGTGGCAATTCAGTGTACTTATGGGAGGTATATTTATATACATTTTTGGGAAATTAATTGTTAGTATACTTTTTTAAAGTGTACTATGTAATCACTTCATTAGAAGTGTGACTTCTGTACACTTTATACAGTACAATGTAAAATAAGAGTATTTTTAGTGGCATATCAGAGTACTTTCATAAAATATGCTAAAACACAAAAATGTATAGTGGTAATTTAGTATACTTTTAGTAAGTACGCTTATTTGTAATACAGAGTAAGTATAAACTTATTTCACTTCATTGGTGTGCTTATCTTAGTACACTGTAAAGAAAGTGCACTAAAATATAAGTGTACTTTTATTAGCATATCAAAGTTCTGTCATAAAATATGGTAGGTAGAATAGGTAGGACTTGTACTTTGATTTTACAGGTGGCATATTTGAACAACTATTGTTGAGCACTGCAACAGATCAAGATTCAAAAATCAATACTAAGCAGTAAATGGCTACGAATGGACCAAGTAATTGAACCTACCCACCAGTCGGTTCCCACACCCAATCAGTGTGCGCAGCATCATCGACATCCAATCACTATGTAGCAGTTTGGGCGGCAATTAGCTACAGTAGCCAATTAGTAACGGTTAATGTTTGAAATTCATCAGTGATACTACTCAGGCGGTAACAGGGTAAAGTTAGCACATTGTATGGGTTGTTTTATTTCGTAGACGGGTCCGTTATTGCAGATAGTACATCTATTATACAGGATGCATATATAAATACTGGTGTTACCGTCACCTGCAAAGAAGACATCCAGTCGCAGGAAGGCTGGATGGAGGTGATTTTGCCAGCTAAACGCAGACGAGATCCGAAGCCGGTTGCAGCCAAATTGCTGTTTATGGCGGGTAAGTTCTAAAACATTTGAAATGTTCTGAATACTCTTTGTAACCGACTACTGTCATATAATGTAACGTTACTGATGATGAAGTGCTTAAAACATATGGCACTTTTCCTTTACATGGTACCTACTTGCCTCGCCTCTCGAATAAAGTACCTGGTACCTGCTAACAGGTACTTTTTTTTAGTACCACCTCAGCTAGGTTCCAACCGAGCTGAGACAATACCAAAAGGTGACGTGAAAGCGACGGGTGGGGGTGTCCTGAACAAACCCGCTATTTTTAAACACTTTACCCAGCTGTGTTTTTTTTTGCTGCCTCCAGCTTCATTTTAAACAAAATGTGTCTTCTGGCTGTGGCAACAACAAGACACCTTCAACGTTGTGTGTGTGTCGTGTTAGGTCACGGCAGTTGCTGCGGCGCCGCTTGTTGTACAGTTTTACACGCAGTGCCACCGCAGAACTGTAAAACGAGCTCAACTGGCCTGATGATTATACTTGTGCGCTGGTGTGTCCGTCGACCCGGCATATAAGACGACCAGCCACGCTGAGGCGGTACTAAAATCTGCAATGGAAAACGGACGCAGTGTGTCGTGGTGAGTCGAGCAGGTTCCATGTAATGGAATAACCCCATAATGAATAAATCCTCCTGTAGAGCGTTTACCGAACAATACCTTATCTTTGAAGTGTTTGGCTTAGGTTTTAGTGAAGGTTTAGCTAGTACGTTAGTATTATAGAATTCGTCGTCGATATGCAGCATGTACATTTAATGAAAATTCAGATAATTGGTTAAGTCAAAGTTAATAAAGTCATTCAGTTGTTGGGGACAACATATTTATCACGAAGGTGCAACAGGCGAAAACATAGAACAAATAAAGTTGTGTCAAGGATACATCTTCAGAGGGGAGGTACTCCCGCCATAACGTGGTATGGACATTAGTGCCCAATACTGATGAAAGTAATAAAGTACAAATAAATTAAATGACAGTGACATTCCTGTCTTGAAATTATTATTTTGTATTATTAAAAGGTCGTATTGAATTTGTATTTTATGTGTCTTCTTCACAGAAAACTACAAAGAAGTAGTCCAGAAGCGTGTTGCTTTCCTCAAGGGGGGGTATATATGGTCTTCCATCAGTCAGTCTGGCCAGGAGAAGGGGGTGGTGAAGCAAGCTATGACCGTAAGCTTGATTTATGACTTAACAGTTATGGAACATTGTGATTCCAGTTTACAAATAATGCTGTGTCATCGTAGAATATGTTTGCCATGGGAGTTACATCATGAATTTTTGCAGACTTTTCCAAGCTGGGTGCACAAGCATTTAGCAAATTTAGCCAGCAAATATCTATTTGAAATTATCAGTATTACTTAAAAGACTTTGAAACAAATCAAGTTAACTATTTTGTAATGCCAGGCATGTTAAGTCAAGATTCAGTCTCCTATTACAAATACTGCCAGAGTGATGGATGGATGGTGGATTCTTGGAAAGTGTGCTGTAGTCGCAATATGAAGAAATACACTTGTAGAAGCTATTAATAAATGAGTCTCTGCCATTGCTTAAAGTGGTGGTGTTGACATTTTTCAAAATCATTCTCTTAAACAAGATGTACGTTGTCAGTCTGGTTCACAGATGGCAAAGATGGGCGAACAGCTCAAGAGGGACCTCAAACGGCAACCTACAAGACAACTCAGTTCTACTCCTGCTAGATATGAGTCTGATTCCGACGACACATGTTGTGATATTTTTGATCCACCCAACGAAAAATGGTAAGTTTAAAAATGTAACTGACTTCATCAAATAATGTGCAGTGTTCCCCAGATAATTTTACAGAGTTTACAGTGGTGGATTATAGCCTATTTGTGCTGAAATACATGCACTAGCACACATTACGCTTGAATTTAATTATATTCCCCAGTACCAAAGTCCAAACCCAACCTACAAACCTATGCCCTTGGTGCTCTGGGTAAAGATTGTGATGTAGCAGAACTGCATGCGAAAATGGGTTACTATCCAAGAGTGTATGAACTCTGTATGAAAATGTTAATTTCTACACACACTGACACCATGAAAATTGTATTTTGGCGTCCGTATGACTAGGAGTGTATAGCTGCCATTGTTGTTTAAGGTAATTAGGTTGTTGTTTTCTGCATAGGTGATTAACACCAGTGAGGAGGAGGAGGACGCCATCCCTCAGGCAGAGTCTCAGCGGCCAGGGACAGTGCCTGCAGTTTTTGTTGAGTTGGATGAGGACAGTTTGAAGGCTCTGAAAGGTGGGTGGGTGTATATGTATGCTAGTGATGTCAGGGTTGTCTCTGCCACCACCTGAACCCTCCCATACACCTGCAGTCATTGTCATTGAGGTCATGAAGTCAACTTTATGAATTCAAGACATGCATCCCACTGATAATTTGAAGAACATGCATGTTATGTCTTAGAATACAGACCTGACTTCCCACATTACAAATTTGAG